>NW_027524715.1:0-28920 GCF_052094955.1 Ictidomys tridecemlineatus
ATTTAAACCTAGAAATAAACGAAATTTGTGTGAGCCAAGTGGTTTTGGTGTACTGATCATTACCTGAAAGAATCATCAAGATTGGGTGATAAAATGTTGGCTGAGATTTCAGGAAACTTGTAGTTTTTTGAAGCTTGGCAACCCCTTTCCATGAAGTGATTTTCGCCAGTCTCTGCTTAGGCTACATCAACAGCAAACAAACCATAGAGATAGAACTTGAAACTGCTTTATTTTGTCAAGTATCAAAGAGCTAACACAAACCGTGTTTGATTTAGAGTTCCATATACATGTATCCCTATAGGACAAAACAGAGTGAAACCTAAAAATGAGAACGGTTTAATACAAAAGAACGGTTTAACCTAGAAGAATGAAATTTGGTGAGCCACGTGGTTTTGGTACTGATCATTACCTGAAAGAATCATCAAGATTGGGTGAAAAAATGTTGGCTGAGATTTCAGGAAACTCGTAGTTTTTTGGAAGCTTGGTAACAACATTCCATGAAAGTGATTTTCGCCAGTCTCTTCTTAGGGGTACATCAACAGCAAAAAATCATAGAGATAGAACTTGAAACTGCTTATTGTGTCAAGTTTCAAAGAGCTAGCACAAACCGTGTTTGATTTAGAGTTCCAAATACATGTATCCTATAGGAGAAAACAGCGTGAAACATAAAAATGAAAACGGTTACTGCAAACGAACGGTTTAACCTAGAAGAACGAAATTTGGTGAGCCAAGTGGTTTTGGTGTACTGCTCATTATCTGTAAGAATCATCAAGATTGGGTGAAAAAATGTTGGCTGAGATTTCAGGCAACTCGTAGTTTTTTGGAAGCTTGGCAACCCCTTTCCATGAAAGTGATTTTCGCCAGTCTCTGCTTAGGGCTACATCAACAGCAAAGAAAACCATAGAGATAGAACTTGAAAACTGCTTTATTGTGTCAAGTTTCTAAGAGCTAGCACAAACCGTGTTTGATTTAGATTTCCAAATATATGTATCCGTATAGGAGAAAACAGAGTGAAACCTAAAAATGAAAACGGTTACTGCAAACGAACGGTTTAACCTAGAAGAACGAAATTTGGTGAGCCAAGTGGTTTTGGTGTACTGATCATTATCTGAAAGAATCATCAAGATTGGGTGAAAAAATGTTGGCTGAGATTTCAGGCAACTTTAATTTTTGGAAGCTTGGCAACCCCTTTCCATGAAAGTGATTTTCGCCAGTCTCTGCTTAGGGCTACATCAACAGCAAACAAACCATAGAGATAGAACTTGAAACTGCTTTTATTGTGTCAAGTATCAAAGAGCTACCACAAACCGTGTTTGATTTAGAGTTCCAAATACATGTATCCCTATAGGAGAAAACAGAGTGAAACCTAAAAATGAAACGGTTACTACAAAAGAACGGTTTAACCTAGAAGAACGAAATTTGGTGAGCCAAGTGGTTTTGGTGTACTGATCATTACCTGAAAGAAACATCAAGATTGGGTGAAAAAATGTTGGCTGAGATTTCAGGCAACTCGTAGTTTTTTGGAAGCTTGGCAACAACTTTCCATGAAAGTGATTTTCGCCAGTCTCTTCTTAGGACTACATCAACTGCAAACAAACCATAGAGATAGAACTTGAAACTGCTTTATTGTGTCAAGTTTCAAAGAGCTAGCACAAACCCTGTTTGATTTAGAGTTCCAAATACATGTATCCCTATAGGAGAAAACAGAGTGAAACCTAAAAATGAAAACGGTTACTGCAAACGAACGGTTTAACCTAGAAGAACGAAATTTGGTGAGCCAAGTGGTTTTGGTGTACTGATCATTACCTGAAAGAATCATCAAGATTGGGTGAAAAAATGTTGGCTGAGATTTCAGGCAACTGGTAGTTTTTTGGAAGCTTGGCAACCCCTTTTCATGAAAGTGATTTCGCCAATCTCTGCTTAGGGCTAAATCAACAGCAAACAAACCATAGAGATAGAACTTGAAACTGCATTATTGTGTCAAGTTTCAAAGAGCTAGCACAAACCGTGTTTGATTTAGAGTTCCAAATAAATGTATCCCTATAGGAGAAAACAGAGTGAAACCTAAAAATGAAAACGGTTACTGCAAACGAACGGTTTAACCTAGAATAACGAAATTTGGTGAGCCAAGTGGTTTTGTGTACTGATCATTATCTGAAAGAATCATCAAGATTGGGTGAAAAATGTTTGCTGAGATTTCAGGCAACTTGTAGTTTTTTGGAAGCTTGGCAACCCCTTTCCATGAAAGTGATTTTCGCCAGTCTCTGCTTAGGGCTACATCAACAGCAAACAAACCATAGAGATAGAACTTGAAACTGCTTTATTGTGTCAAGTTTCAAAGTGCGATCACAAACCGTGTTTGATTTAGAGTTCCAAATACATGTATCCCTATAGGAGAAAACAGAGTGAAACCTAAAAATGAAAACGGTTACTACAAAAGAACGGTTTAACCTAGAAGAACGAAATTTGGTGAGCCAAGTGGTTTTGGTGTACTGATCATTACCTGAAAGAATCATCAAGATTGGGTGAAAACTGTTGGCTGAGATTTCAGGCAACTAGTAGTTTTTTGGAAGCTTTGCAACCCTTTTCCATGAAAGTGATTTTCGCCACTCTCTGCTTAGGGCTACAACAACAGCAAACAAACCATAGAGATAGAACTTGAAACTGCTTTATTGTGTCAAGTTTCAAAGAGCTAGCACAAACCGTGTTTGATTTAGAGTTCCAAATACATGTATCCCTATAGGAGAAAACAGAGTGAAACCTAAAAAGGAAAACGGTTACTGCAAACGAACGGTTTAACCTAGAAGAACGAAATTTGGTGAGCCAAGTGGTTTTGGTGTACTGATCATTACCTGAAAGAATCATCAAGTTTGGTGAAAAAATGTTGGCTGAGATTTCAGCAACTTGTAATTTTTTGGAAGCTTGGCAACCCTTTCCATGAAAGTGATTTTCGCCACTCCACTAGTCTCTGCTTAGGGCTACATCAACAGCAAACAAACCATAGAAATAGAACTTGAAACTGCATTATTGTGTCAAGTTTCAAAGAGCTAGCACAAACCGTATTTGATTTAGAGTTCCAAATACATCTATCCCTATAGGAGAAAACAGAGTGAAACCTAAAAATGAAAACGGTTACTGCAAGCGAACGTTTTAAACTAGAAGAACGAAATTTGGTGAGCCAAGTCGTTTTGGTGTACTGATCATTACCTGAAAGAATCCTCAAGTTTGGGTGAAAAAATGTTGGCTGAGATTTCAGGCAACTTGTAATTTTTTGGAAGCTTGGCAACCCATTTCCAAGAAAGTGATTTTCGCCAGTCTCTGCTTAGGGCTACATCAACAGCAAACAAACCATAGAGATAGAACTTGAAACTGCTTTATTGTGTCAAGTTTCAAAGAGCTAGCACAAACCGTGTTTGATTTAGAGTTCCAAAAACATGTATCCCTATAGGAGAAAACAGAGTGAAACCTAAAAATGAAAACGGTTACTACAAAAGAACGGTTTAACCTAGAAGAACGAAATTTGGTGAGCCAAGTGGTTTTGGTGTACTGATCATTACCTGAAAGAATCATCAAGATTGGGTGAAAAATGTTGGCTGAGATTTCAGGCAACTTTAGTTTTTTGGAAGCTTGGCAACCCCTTTCCATGAAAGTGATTTTCGCCAGTCTCTGCTTAGGGCTACATCAACAACAAACAAACCATAGAGATAGAACTTGAAACTGCTTTATTTTGTCAAGTATCAAAGAGCTAGCACAAACCGTGTTTGATTTAGAGTTCCAGATACATGTATCCCTATAGGAGAAAACAGAGTGAAACCTAAAAATGAAAACGGTTACTACAAAAGAACGGTTTAACCTAGAAGAACGAAATTTGGTGAGCCAAGTGGTTTTGGTGTACTGATCATTACCTGAAAGAATCATCAAGATTGGGTGAAAAAATGTTGGCTGAGATTTCAGGCAACTTGTAGTTTTTTGAAGCTTGGCAACCCCTTTCCATGAGAGTGATTTTCGCCACTCTCTGCTTAGGGCTACATAAACAGCAAACAAACCATAGAGATAGAACATGAAACTGCTTTATTGTGTCAAGTTTCAAAGAGCTAGCACAAACCGTGTTTGATTTAGAGTTCCAAATACATGTATCCCTATAGGAGAAAACACAGTGAAACCTAAAAAGGAAAACGGTTACTGCAAACGAACGGTTTAACCTAGAAGTACGAAATTTGGTGAGCCAAGTGGTTTTGGTGTACTGATCATTACCTGAAAGAATCATCAAGATTGGGTGAAAAAATGTTGGCTGAGATTTCAGGCAACTTGTAGTTTTTTGGAAGCTTGGCAACCCCTTACCATGAAAGTGATTTTCGCCAGTCTCTGCTTAGGGCTACATCAACAGCAAACAAACCATAGAGATAGAACTTGAAACTGCATTATTGTGTCAAGTTTCAAAGAGCTAGCACAAACCGTGTTTGATTTAGAGTTCCAAATAAATGTATCCCTATAGGAGAAAACAGAGTGAAACCTAAAAATGAAAACGGATACTGCAAACGAACGGTTTAACCTAGAATAACGAAATTTGGTGAGCCAAGTGGTTTTGGTGTACTGATCATTATCTGAAAGAATAATCAAGATTGGGTGAAAAATGTTTGCTGAGATTTCAGGCAACTTGTAGTTTTTTGGAAGCTTGGCAACCCCTTTCCATGAAAGTGATTTTCGCCAGTCTCTGCTTAGGGCTACATCAACAGCAAACAAACCATAGAGATAGAACTTGAAACTGCTTTATTGTGTCAAGTTTCAAAGTGCGAGCACAAACCGTGTTTGATTTAGAGTTCCAAATACATGTATCCCTATAGGAGAAAACAGAGTGAAACCTAAAAATGAAAACGGTTACTACAAAAGAACGGTTTAACCTAGAAGAACGAAATTTGGTGAGCCAAGTGGTTTTGGTGTACTGATCATTACCTGAAAGAATCATCAAGATTGGGTGAAAACTGTTGGCTGAGATTTCAGGCAACTAGTAGTTTTTTGGAAGCTTGGCAAGCCTTTTCCATGAAAGTGATTTTCGCCACTCTCTGCTTAGGGCTACAACAACAGCAAACAAACCATAGAGATAGAACTTGAAACTGCTTTATTGTGTCAAGTTTCAAAGAGCTAGCACAAACCGTGTTTGATTTAGAGTTCCAAATACATGTATCCCTATAGGAGAAAACAGAGTGAAACCTAAAAATGAAAACGGTTACTGCAAACGAACGGTTTAACCTAGAAGAACGAAATTTGGTGAGCCAAGTGGTTTTGGTGTACTGATCATTACCTGAAAGAATCATCAAGTTTGGGTGAAAAAATGTTGGCTGAGATTTCAGGCAACTTGTAATTTTTTGGAAGCTTGGCAACCCATTTCCAAGAAAGTGATTTTCGCCAGTCTCTGCTTAGGGCTACATCAACAGCAAACAAACCATAGAGATAGAACTTGAAACTGCTTTATTGTGTCACGTTTCAAAGAGCTAGCACAAACCGTGTTTGATTTAGAGTTCCAAAAACATGTATCCCTATAGGAGAAAACAGAGTGAAACCTAAAAATGAAAACGGTCACTACAAAAGAACGGTTTAACCTAGAAGAACGAAATTTGGTGAGCCAAGTGGTTTTGGTGTACTGATCATTACCTGAAAGAATCATCAAGATTGGGTGAAAAATGTTGGCTGAGATTTCAGGCAACTTTTAGTTTTTTGGAAGCTTGGCAACCCCTTTCCATGAAAGTGATTTTCGCCAGTCTCTGCTTAGGGCTACATCAACAACAAACAAACCATAGAGATAGAACTTGAAACTGCTTTATTTTGTCAAGTATCAAAGAGCTAGCACAAACCGTGTTTGATTTAGAGTTCCAAATACATGTATCCCTATAGGAGAAAACAGAGTGAAACCTAAAAATGAAAACGGTTACTACAAAAGAACGGTTTAACCTAGAAGAACGAAATTTGGTGAGCCAAGTGGTTTTGGTGTACTGATCATTACCTGAAAGAATCATCAAGATTGGGTGAAAAAATGTTGGCTGAGATTTCAGGCAACTTGTAGTTTTTGAAGCTTGGCAACCCCTTTCCATGAGAGTGATTTTCGCCACTCTCTTGCTTAGGGCTACATCAACAGCAAACAAACCATAGAGATAGAACATGAAACTGCTTTATTGTGTCAAGTTTCAAAGAGCTAGCACAAAACCGTGTTTGATTTAGAGTTCCAAATACATGTATCCCTATAGGAGAAAACAGAGTGAAACCTAAAAAAAAAAACGGTTACTGCAAACGAACGGTTTAACCTAGAAGTACGAAATTTGGTGGGCCAAGTGGTTTTGGTGTACTGATCATTACCTGAAAGAATCATCAAGATTGGGTGAAAAAATGTTGGCTGAGATTTCAGGCAACTCATAGTTTGCTGGAAGCTTGGCAACCCCTTTCCATGAAAGTGATTTTCGCCAGTCTCTGCTTAGGGCTACATCAACTGCAAAGAAACAATAGAGATAGAACATGAAACTGCTTTATTGTGTCAAGTTTCAAAGAGCTAGCACAAAACCGTGTTTGATTTAGAGTTCCATATACATGTATCCCTATAGGAGAAAACAGAGTGAAACCTAAAAATGAAAACGGTTACTACAAAAGAACGGTTTAACCTAGAAAAAAGAAATTTCGTGAGCCAAGTGGTTTTGGTGTACTGATCATTATCTGAAAGAATCATCAAGATTGGGTGATAAAATGTTGGCTGAGATTTCAGGCAACTTGTAGTTTTTTGGAAGCTTGGCAACCCCTTACCATGAAAGTGACTTTCGCCAGTCTCTGCTTAGGGCTACATCAACAGCAAACAAACAATAGAGATAGAACTTGAAACTGCTTTATTGTGTCAAGTATCAAATAGCTAGCACAAGCCGTGTTTGATTTAGAGTTCCATATACATGTATGCCTAAAGGAGAAACAGAGTGAAACCTAAAAATGAAAACGGTTAATACAAAAGAACGGTTTAACCTAGAAGAACGAAATTTGGTGAGCCAAGTGGTTTTGGTGTACTGATCATTACCTGAAAGAATCATCAAGATTGGGTGAAAAAATGTTGGCTGAGATTTCAGGCAACTAGTAGTTTTTTGGAAGCTTGGCAACCCCTTTCCATGAAAGGGATTTTCGCCAGTCTCTGCTTAGGGCTACATCAACAGCAAACAAACCATAGAGATAGAACTTGAAACTGCTTTATTGTGTCAAGTTTCAAAGTGCGAGCACAAACCGTGTTTGATTTAGAGTTCCAAATACATGTATCCCTAAAGGAGAAAACAGAGTGAAACCTAAAAATGAAAATGGTTACTACAAAAGAACGGTTTAACCTAGAAGAACGAAATTTGGTGAGCCAAGTGGTTTTGGTTTACTGATCATTACCTGAAAGAATCATCAAGATTGGGTGAAAACTGTTGGCTGAGACTTCAGGCAACTAGTAGTTTTTTGGAAGCTTGGCAACCCCTTTCCATGAAAGTGATTTTCGCCACTCTCTGCTTAGGGCTACAACAACAGCAAACAAACCATAGAGATAGAACTTGAAACTGCTTTATTGTGTCAAGTTTCAAAGAGCTAGCACAAACCGTGTTTGATTTAGAGTTCCAAATACATGTATCCCTATAGGAGAAAAACAGAGTGAAACCTAAAAATGAAAACGGTTACTGCAAACGAACGGTTTAACCTAGAAGAACGAAATTTGGTGAGCCAAGTGGTTTTGGTGTACTGATCATTACCTGAAAGAATCATCAAGTTTGGGTGAAAAAATGTTGGCTGAGATTTCAGGCAACTTGTAATTTTTTGGAAGCTTGGCAACCCCTTTCCATGAAAGTGATTTTCGCCACTCTCTGCTTAGGGCTACATCAACAGCAAACAAACCATAGAAATAGAACTTGAAACTGCATTATTGTGTCAAGTTTCAAAGAGCTAGCACAAACCGTATTTGATTTAGAGTTCCAAATACATCTATCCCTATAGGAGAAACAGAGTGAAACCTAAAATGAAAACGGTTACTGCAAGCGAACGGTTTAAACTAGAAGAACGAAATTTGGTGAGCCAAGTCGTTTTGGTGTACTGATCATTACCTGAAAGAATCCTCAAGTTTGGGTGAAATAATGTTGGCTGAGATTTCAGGCAACTTGTAATTTTTTGGAAGCTTGGCAACCCATTTCCAAGAAAGTGATTTTCGCCAGTCTCTGCTTAGGGCTACATGAACAGCAAACAAACCATAGAGATAGAACTTGAAACTGCTTTATTGTGTCACGTTTCAAAGAGCTAGCACAAACCGTGTTTGATTTAGAGTTCCAAATACATGTATCCCTATAGGAGAAAACAGAGTGAAACCTAAAAAGGAAAACGGTTACTGCAAACGAACGGTTTAACCTAGAAGTACGAAATTTGGTGAGCCAAGTGGTTTTGGTGTACTGATCATTACCTGAAATAATCATCAAGTTTGGATGAAAAAATGTTGGCTGAGATTTCAGGCAACTTTTAGTTTTTTGGAAGCTTGGCAACCCCTTTCCATGAAAGAGATTTTCGCCAGTCTCTGCTTAGGGCTACATCAACAACAAACAAACCATAGAGATAGAACTTGAAACTGCTTTATTTTGTCAAGTATCAAAGAGCTAGCACAAACCGTGTTTGATTTAGAGTTCCAAATACATGTATCCCTATAGGAGAAAACAGAGTGAAACCTAAAAATGAAAACGGTTACTACAAAAGAACTGTTTAACCTAGAAGAACGAAATTGGTGAGCCAAGTGGTTTTGGTGTACTGATCATTACCTGAAAGAATCATCAAGATTGGGTGAAAAAATGTTGGCTGAGATTTCAGGCAACTTGTAGTTTTTTGGAAGCTTGGCAACCCCTTTCCATGAGAGTGATTTCGCCACTCTCTGCTTAGGGCTACATCAACAGCAAACAAACCATAGAGATAGAACTTGAAACTGCTTTATTGTGTCAAGTTTCAAAGAGCTAGCACAAACCGTGTTTGATTTAGAGTTCCAAATACATGTATCCCTATAGAGAAAACAGAGTGAAACCTAAAAAGGAAAACGGTTACTGCAAACGAACGGTTTAACCTAGAAGTACGAAATTTGGTGAGCCAAGTGGTTTTGGTGTACTGATCATTACCTGAAAGAATCATCAAGATTGGGTGAAAAAATGTTGGCTGAGATTTCAGGCAACTCATAGTTTGCTGGAAGCTTGGCAAGCCCTTTCCATGAAAGTGATTTTCGCCAGTCTCTGCTTAGGGCTACATCAACTAAAAAGAAACAATAGAGATAGAACATGAAACTGCTTTATTGTGTCAAGTTTCAAAGAGCTAGCACAAAACCGTGTTTGATTTAGAGTTCCATATACATGTATCCCTATAGAGAAAACAGAGTGAAACCTAAAAATGAAAACGGTTACTACAAAAGAACGGTTTAACCTAGAAAAAAGAAATTTCGTGAGCCAAGTGGTTTTGGTGTACTGATCATTATCTGAAAGAATCATCAAGATTGGGTGATAAAATGTTGGCTGAGATTTCAGGCAACTTGTAATTTTTTGGAAGCTTGGCAACCCCTTACCATGAAGTGATTTTCGCCAGTCTCTGCTTAGGGCTACATCAACAGCAAACAAACCATAGAGATAGAACTTGAAACTGCTTTATTGTGTCAAGTATCAAATAGCTAGCACAAGCCGTGTTTGATTTAGAGTTCTATATACATGTATCCCTAAAGGAGAAACAGAGTGAAACCTAAAAATGAAAACGGTTAATACAAAAGAACGGTTTAACCTAGAAGAACGAAATTTGGAGAGCCAAGTGGTTTTGGTGTACTGATCATTACCTGAAAGAATCATCAAGATTGGGTGAAAAAATGTTGGCTGAGATTTCAGGCAACTAGTAGTTTTTTGGAAGCTTGGCAACCCCTTTCCATGAAAGGGATTTTCGCCAGTCTCTGCTTAGGGCTACATCAACAGCAAACAAAGCATAGAGATAGAACTTGAAACTGCTTTATTGTGTCAAGTTTCAAAGAGCTAGAAGAAACCGTGTTTGATTTAGAGTTCCAAATATATGTATCCCTATAGGAGAAAACAGAGTGAAACTTGAAAATGAAAACGGTTACTGCAAACGAACGGTTTAACCCAGAAGAACGAAACTTGGTGAGCTTAGTGGTTTTGGTGTACTGTTCATTACCTGAAAGAATCATCAAGATTGGGTGAAAAAATGTTTGCTGATATTTCAGGCAACTCGTCGTTTTTTGGAAGCTTGGCAACACCTTTCCATGAAAGTTATTTCGCCACTCTCTGCTTAGGGCTACATCAACAGCAAACAAACTATAGAGAAAGAACATGAAACTGCTTTATTGTGTCAAGTTTTCAAAGAGCTAGCACAAACCGTGTTTGATTTAGAGTTCCAAATACATGTATCCCTATAGGAGAAAACAGAGTGAAACCTAAAATTGAAAATCGTTACTGCAAACGAACGGTTTAACCTAGAAGAACGAAATTTGGTAAGCCAAGTGGTTTTGGTGTACTGATCATTACCTGAAAGAATCATCAAGATTGGGTGAAAAAAATGTTGGCTGAGATTTCAGGCAACTCGTAGTTTTTTGGACGCTTGGCAACCCCTTTCCATGAAAGTGATTTTCGCCAGTCTCTGCTTAGGGCTACATCAACAGCAAACAAACCATAGAGATAGAACTTGAAACTGCTTTATTGTGTCAAGTTTCAAAGAGCTAGCACAAACCGTGTTTGATTTAGAGTTCCATATACATGTATCCCTATCGGAGAAAACAGAGTGAAACCTAAAAATAAAAACGGTTAATACAAAAGAACGGTTTAACCTAGAAGAACGAAATTTGGTGAGCCAAGTGGTTTTGGTGTACTGATCATTACCTGAAAGAATCATCAAGATTGGGTGAAAAAATGTTGGCTGAGATTTCAGGAAACTCGTAGTTTTTTGGAAGCTTGGTAACAACAATCCATGAAAGTGATTTTCGCCAGTCTCTGCTCAGGGATACATCAACAGCAAACAAACCATAGAGATAGAACTTGAAACTGCTTTATTGTGTCAAGTATCAAAGAGCTACCACAAACCGTGTTTGATTTAGAGTTCCAAATACATGTATCCCTATAGGAGAAAACAGAGTGAAACCTAAAAATGAAAACGGTTACTACAAAAGAACGGTTTAACCTAGAAGAACGAAATTTGGTGAGCCAAGTGGTTTTGGTGTACTGATCATTACCTGAAAGAATCATCAAGATTGGGTGAAAAAATGTTGGCTCTAATTTCCGGAAACTCGTAGTTTTTTGGAAGCTTGGCAACAACTTTCCATTGAAAGTGATTTTCGCCAGTCTCTTCTTAGGGCTACATCAACAGCAAACAACCATCGACATAGAACTTGAAACTGCTTTATTGTGT
This sequence comes from Ictidomys tridecemlineatus, assembly GCF_052094955.1. Taxonomy (NCBI): domain Eukaryota; kingdom Metazoa; phylum Chordata; class Mammalia; order Rodentia; family Sciuridae; genus Ictidomys; species Ictidomys tridecemlineatus. The sequence goes on from NW_027524715.1 coordinate 11,422, forward strand.
CGAGTTTCAAAAAGCTAGCACAAACCGTGTTTGATTTAGAGTTCCAAATACATATATCCCTATAGGAGAAAACCGAGTGAAACCTAAAAAATGAAAACGGTTACTGCAAAACGAACGGTTTAACCTAGAAGAACGAAATTTGGTGAGCCAAGTGGTTTTGTTGTACTTATAAGTACCTGAAAGAATCATCAAGATTGGGTGAAAAAATCTTGGCTGAGAATTCAGGCAACTCGTAGTTTTTTGGAAGCTTGGCAACCCCTTTCCATGAAAGGGATTTTCGCCACTCTCTGCTTAGGGCTACATCAACAGCAAACAAACCATAGAGATAGAACTTGAGACTGCTTTATTGTGTCAAGTTTCAAAGAGCTAGCACAAACCGTGTTTGATTTAGAGTTCCAAATACATGTATCCCTATAGGAGAAAACAGAGTGAAACCTAAAAATGAAAACGGTTACTGCAAACGCACGTTTTAACCTAGAAGAACGAAATTTGGTGAGCCAAGTGGTTTTGGTGTACTGATCTTTACCTGAAAGAATCATCAACGTTGGGTGAAAAAATGTTGGCTGAGATTTCAGTCAACTCGTAGTTTTTTGGAAGCTTGGCAACCCCTTTCCATGAAAGTGATTTTCGCCACTCTCTGCTTAGGGCTACATCAACAGCAAACAAACCATAGAGACAGAACTTGAGACGGCTTTATTGTGTCAAGTTTCAAAGAGCTAGCACAAACCGTGTTTGATTTAGAGTTCCAAATACATGTATCCCTATAGGAGAAAACAGAGTGAAACCTAAAAATGAAAACGATTACTGCAGACCAACGGTTTAACCTAGCAGAACGAAATTTGGAGAGCCAAGTGGTTTTGGTGTACTGATCATTACCTGAAAGAATCATCAAGATTGGTTGAAAAATGTTGGCTGGGATTTCAGGCAACTTGTAGTTTTTTGGAAGCTTGGCAACCCCTTTCCATGAAAGTGATTTTCACCAGTCTCTGTTTAGGGCTACATCAACAGCAAACAAACCATAGAGACAGAACTTGAAACTGCTTTATTGTGTCAAGTATCAAAGAGCTAGCACAAACCGTGTTTTATTTAGAGTTCCAAATACATGTATCCCTGTAGGAGAAAACAGAGTGAAACCTAAAAATGAAAACGGTTACTACAAAAGAACGGTTTAACCTAGAAGAACGAAATTTGGTGAGCCAAGTGGTTTTGGTGTACTGATCATTACCTGAAAGAATCATCAAGATTCGGTGAAAAAATGTTGGCTGAGATTTCAGGAAACTCGTAGTTTTTTGGAAGCTTGGCTACAACTTTCCATGAAAGTGATTTTCGCCAGTCTCTTCTTAGGGCTACATCAACAGCAAACAAACCATAGAGAAAGAACTTGAAACTGCTTTATTGTGTCAATTTCAAAAAGCTAGCACAAACTGTGTTGGATTTAGAGTTCCAAATACATGTATCCCTATAGGAGAAAACAGAGTGAAACCTAAAAATGAAAACGGTTACTGCAAACGAACGGTTAAACCTAGAAGAACGAAATTTGGAGAGCCAAGTGATTTTGGTGTACTGATCATTACCTGAAAGAATCATCAAGATTGGGTGAAAAAATGTTGGCTGAGATTTCAGGCAACTTGTAGTATTTTGGAAGCTTGGCAACCCCTTTCCATGAAAGTGATTTTCACCAGTCTCTGTTTAGGGCTACATCAACAGCAAACAAACCATAGAGATAGAACTTGAAACTGCTTTATTGTGTCAAGTATCAAAGAGCTAGCACAAACCGTGTTTGATTTAGAGTTCCAAATACATGTATCCCTATAGGAGAAAACAGAGTGAAACCTAAAAATGAAAACGGTTACTACAAAAGAACGGTTTAACCTAGAAGAACGAAATTTGGTGAGCCAAGTGGTTTTGGTGTAGTGATCATTACCTGAAAGAATCATCAAGATTGGGTGAAAAAATGTTGGCTGAGATTTCAGGAAACTCGTAGTTTTTTGGAAGCTTTGCAACAACTTTCCATGAAAGTGATTTTCGCCAGTCTCTTCTTAGGGCTACATCAACAGCAAACAAACCATAGAGATAGAACTTGAAACTTCTTTATTGTGTCAAGTTTCAAAAAGCTAGCACAAACCGTGTTTGATTTAGAGTTCCAAATACATGTATCCCTATAGGAGAAAACAGAGTGAAACCTAAAAATGAAAACGGTTACTGCAAACGAACGTTTTAACCTAGAAGAACGAAATTTGGTGAGCCAAGTGGTTTTGGTGTACTGATCATTACCTGAAAGAATCATCAACATTGGGTGAAAAAATGTTGGTTGAGAATTCAGGCAACTCGTATTTTTTTGGAAGCTTGGCAACCCCTTTCCATGAAAGTGATTTTTGCCACTCTCTGCTTAGGGCTACATCAACAGCAAACAAACCATAGAGATAGAACTTGAGACTGCTTTATTGTGTAATGTTTCAAAGAGCTAGCACAAACCGTGTTTGATTTAGAGTTCCAAATACATGTATCCCTATAGGAGAAAACAGAGTGAAACCTAAAAATGAAAACGGTTACTGCAGACCAACGGTTTAACCTAGAAGAACGAAATTTGGTGAGCCAAGTGGTTTCGGTGTACTGATCATTACCTGAAAGAATCATCAAGATTGGGTGAAAAAATGTTGGCTGAGATTTCAGGCAACTCATAGTTTTTTGGAAGCTTGGCAACCCCTTTTCATGAAAGTGATTTTCACCAGTCTCTGCTTAGGGCTACATCAACAGCAAACAAACCATAGAGATAGAACTTGAAACTGCTTTATTGTGTCAAGTTTCAAAGTGCTAGCACAAACCGTGTTTGATTTAGAGTTCCAAATACATGTATCCCTATAGGAGAAAACAGAGTGAAACCTAAAATTGAAAACGGTTACTGCAAACGAACGTTTTAACCTAGAAGAACGAAATATGGTGAGCCAAGTGGTTTTGGTGTACTGATCATTACCTGAAAGATTCATCAAGATTGGGTGAAAAAATGTTGGCTGAGATTTCAGGCAACTCGTAGTTTTTTGGAAGCTTGGCAACCCCTTTCCATGAAAGTGATTTTTGCCACTCTCTGCTTAGGGCTACATCAACAGCAAATAAACCATAGAGATAGAACTTGAGACTGCTTTATTGTGTCAACTTTCAAAGAGCTAGCACAAACCGTGTTTGATTTAGAGTTCCAAATACATGTATCCCTATAGGAGAAAACAGAGTGAAACCTAAAAATGAAAACGGTTACTGCAAACGAACCGTTTAACCTAGAAGAACGAAATTTGGTGAGCCAAGTAGTTTTGGTGTACTGATCATTACCCTGAAAGAATCATCAAGATTTGGTGAAAAAATGTTGGCTGAGATTTCAGGCAACTTGTAGTTTTTGGAAGCTTGGCAACCCTTTCCATGAAAGTGATTTTCACCAGTCTCTGCTTAGGGCTACATCAACAGCAAACAACCATAGAGATAGAACTTGAAACTGCTTTATTGTGTCAAGTATCAAAGAGATAGCACAAACCGTGTTTGATTTAGAGTTCCAAATACATGTATCCCTAAAGGAGAAAACAGAGTGAAACTAAAATGAAAACGGTTACTACAAAAGAATGGTTTAACCTAGAAGAACGAAATTTGGTGAGCCAAGTGGTTTTGGTGTACTGATCATTACCTGAAAGAATCATCAAGATTGGGTGAAAAAATGTTGGCTGAGATTTCAGGAAACTCGTAGTTTTTTGGAAGCTTGGCAACAACTTTCCATGAAAGTGATTTTCGCCAGTCTCTTCTTAGGGCTACATCAACAGCAAACAAACCATAGAGATAGAACTTGAAACTGCTTTATTGTGTCAAGTTTCAAAAAGCTAGCACAAACCGTGTTTGATTTAGAGTTCCAAATACATGTATCCCTATAGGAGAAAACAGAGTGAAACCTAAAAATGAAAACGGTTACTGCAAACGAACGTTGTAACCTAGAAGAACGAAATTTGGTGAGCCAAGTGGTTTTGGTGTACTGATCATTACTGAAAGAATCATCAAGTTTGGGTGAAAAATGTTTGCTGAGACTTCAGGCAACTCGTAGTTTTTTGGAAGCTTGGCAAGCCTTTCCATGAAAGTGATTTTCGCCACTCTCTGCTTAGGGCTACATCAACAGCAAACAAACCATAGAGATAGAACTTGAGACTGCTTTATTAAGTCAAGTTTCAAAGAGCTAGCACAAACCGTGTTTGATTAGAGTTCCAAATACATGTATCCCTATAGGAGAAAACAGAGTGAAACCTAAAAATGAAAACGGTTACTGCAAACGCACGTTTTAACCTAGAAGAACGAAATTTGGTGAGCCAAGTGGTTTTGGTATACTGATCATTACCTGAAAGAATCATCAACGTTGGGTGAAAAAATGTTGGCTGAGATTCAGGCAACTCGTAGTTTTTTGGAAGCTTGGCAACCCTTTTTCCATGAAAGTGATTTTCGCCACTCTCTGCTTAGGGCTACATCAACAGCAAACAAACCATAGAGATAGAACTGAGACTGCTTTATTGTGTCAAGTTTCAAAGAGCTAGCACAAACCGTGTTTGATTTAGAGTTCCAAATACATGTATCCCTATAGGAGAAAACAGAGTGAAACCTAAAAATGAAAATGGTTACTGCAGACCAACGGTTTAACCTAGAAGAACGAAATTTGGAGAGCCAATAGTTTTGTGTGTACTGATCATTACCTGAAAGAATCATCAAGATTGGGTGAAAAAATGTTGGCTGAGATTTCAGGCAACTTGTAGTTTTTTGGAAAGCTTGGCAACCCCTTTCAATGAAAGTGATTTTCACAGTCTCTGTTTAGGGCTACATCAACTCAAACAAACCATAGAGATTGAACTTGAAACTGCTTTATTGTGTCAAGTATCAAAGAGCTAGCACAAACCGTGTTTGATTTAGAGTTCCAAATACATGTATCCCTATAGGAGAAAACAGAGTGAAACCTAAAAATGAAAACGGTTACTACAAAAGAACGTTTAACCTAGAAGAACGAAATTTGGTGAGCCAAGTGGTTTTGGTGTACTGATTATTACCTGAAAGAATCATCAAGATTGGGTGAAAAAATGTTGGGTGAGATTTCAGGAAACTCGTAGTTTTTTGGAAGCTTGGCAACAACTTTCCATGAAAGTGATTTTCGCCAGTCTCTTCTTAGGGCTACATCAACAGCAAACAAACCATAGGTGATAGAACTTGAAACTGCTTTATTGTGTCAAGTTCAAAAGCTAGCACAAACCGTGTTTGATTGTAGAGTTCCAAATACATGTATCCCTATAGGAGAAAACAGAGTGAAACCTAAAAATGAAAACGGTTACTGCAAACGAACGTTTTAACCTAGAAGAACGAAATTTGGTGAGCCAAGTGGTTTTGGTGTACTGTTCATTACCTGAAAGAATCATCACATTGGTTGAAAAAATGTTGGCTGAGATTTCAGGCAACTCGTAGTTTTTTGGAAGCTTGGCAACCCCTTTCCATGAAAGTGATTTTCGCCACTCTCTGCTTAGGGCTACATCAACAGCAAACAAACCATAGAGATAGAACTTGAGACTGCTTTATTGTGTCAAGTTTCAAAGAGCTAGCACAAACCGAGTTTGATTTAGAGTTCCAAATACATGTATCCTATAGGAGAAAACAGAGTGAAACCTAAAAATGAAAACGGTTACTGCAGACCAACGTTTAAACCTAGAAGAACGAAATTTGGAGAGCCAAGTGGTTTCGGGGTACTGATCATTACCTGAAAGAATCATCAAGATTGGGTGAAAAATGTTGGCTGAGATTTCAGGCAACTCATTAGTTTTTTGGAAGCTTGGCAACCCCTTTTCTTGAAATGATTTTCACCAGTCTCTGCTTAGGGCTACATCAACAGCAAACAAAACCATAGAGATAGAACTTGAAACTGCTTTATTGTGTCAAGGTTCAAAGTGCTAGCCCAAACCGTGTTTGATTTAGAGTTCCAAATACATGTATCCCTATAGGAGAAACAGAGTGAAACCTAAAATGGAAAACGGTTACTGCAAACGAACGTTTTAACCTAGAAGAACGAAATATGGTGAGCCAAGTGGTTTTGGTGTACTGATCATTACCTGAAAGATTCATCAAGATTGGGTGAAAAAATGTTGGCTGAGATTTCAGGCAACTCGTAGTTTTTTGGAAGCTTGGCAACCCCTTTCCATGAAAGTGATTTTCGCCACTCTCTGCTTAGGGCTACATCAACAGCAAACAAACCATAGATATAGAACTTGAGACTGCTTTATTGTTTCAAGTTTCAAAGAGTTAGCACAACCGTGTTTGATTTAGAGGTCCAAATACATGTATCCCTATAGGAGAAAACAGAGTGAAACCTAAAAATGAAAACGGTTACTGCAAACGAACCGTTTAACCTAGAAGAACGAAAATTTGGTGAGCCAAGTGGTTTTGATGTACTGATCATTTCCTGAAAGAATCATCAAGATTGGGTGAAAAAATGTTGGCTGAGATTTCAGGCAACTCGTAGTTTTTGGAAGCTTGGCAACCCCTTTCCATGAAAGTGATTTTCGCCAGTCTCTGCTTAGGGCTACATCAACAGCAAACAAACCATAGAGATAGAACTTGAAACTGCTTTATTGTGTCAAGTTTCAAAAAGCTAGCACAAACCGTGTTTGATTTAGAGTTCCAAATACATGTATCCCTATAGGAGAAACAGAGTGAAACTAAAATGAAAACGGTTACTGCAAACGAACGTTTAAACCTAGAAGAACGAAATTTGGTGAGCCAAGTGGTTTTGTTGTACTGATCATTACCTGAAAGAATCATACAACATTGGTGAAAAAATGTTGGCTGAGATTTCAGGCAACTCGTAGTTTTTTGGAAGCTTGGCAACCCCTTTCCATGAAAGTGATTTCGCCACTCTCTGCTTAGGGCTATATCAACTGCAAAACAAACCATAGAGATAGAACTTAAGACTGGTTTATTGTGTCAAGTTTCAAAGACTAGCACAAACCGTGTTTGATTTAGAGTTCCAAATACATGTATCCCTATAGGAGAAACAGAGTGAAACCTAAAAATGAAAACGGTTACTGCAAACGAACGGTTTAACTTAGAAGACCGAAATTTAGAGAGCCAAGTGGTTTTGGTGTACTGATCATTACCTGAAAGAATCATCAAGATTGGGTGAAAAATGTTGGCTGAGATTTCAGGCAACTCATAGTTTTTTGGAAGCTTGGCAACCCGTTTCCATGAATGTGATTTTCACAAGTCTCTGCTTAGAGCTACATCAACAGCAAACAAACCAGAGAGATAGAACTTGAAACTGCTAAATTGTGTCAAGTATCAAAGAGCTAGCACAAACCGTGTTTGATTTAGAGTTCCAAATACATGTATCCCTATAGGAGAAAACAGAGTGAAACCTAAAAATGAAAACGGTTACTACAAAAGAACGGTTTAACCTAGAAGAACGAAATTTGGTGAGCCAAGTGGTTTTGGTGTACTGATCATTACCTGAAAGAATCATCAAGATTGGGTGAAAAAATGTTGGCTGAGATTTCAGGAAACTCGTAGTTTTTTGGAAGCTTGGCAACAACTTTCCATGAAAGTGATTTTCGCCAGTCTCTTCTTAGGGCTACATCAACAGCAAACAAACCATAGAGATAGAACTTGAGACTGCTTTATTGTGTCAAGTTTCAAAGAGCTAGCACAAACCGTGTTTGATTTAGAGTTCCAAATACATGTATCCCTATAGGAGAAAACAGAGTGAAACCAAAAAATGAAAACGGTTACTGCAGACCAACGGTTTAACCTAGAAGAACGAAATTTGGAGAGACAAGTGGTTTTGGTGTACTGATCATTACCTGAAAGAATCATCAAAATTGGGTGAAAAAATGTTGGCTGAGATTTCAGGCAACTCATAGTTTTTGGAAGCTTGCCAACCCCTTTTCATGAAAGTGATTTTCACCAGTCTCTGCTTAGGGCTACATCAACAGCAAAAAAACCATAGAGATAGAACTTGAAAATGCTTTATTGTGTCATGTTTCAAAGTGCTAGCACAATCGTGTTTGATTTAGAGTTCCAAATACATGTATCCCTATAGGAGAAAACAGAGTGAAACCTAAAAATGAAAACGGTTACTGCAAACGAACATTTTAACCTAGAAGAACGAAATTTGGTGAGCCAAGTGGTTTTGGTGTACTGATCATTACCTGAAAGAATCATCAAGATTGGGTGAAAAAATGTTTGCTGAGATTTCAGGCAACTTGTAGTTTTTTGGAAGCTTGGCAACCCCTTTCCATGAAAGTGATTTTCGCCAGTCTCTGCTTAGGGCTACATCAACAGCAAACAACCATAGAGATAGAACTTGAAACTGCTTTATTGTGTCAAATTTCAAAAAGCTAGCACAAACCGTGTTTGATTTAGAGTTCCAAATACATGTATCCCTATAGGAGAAAACAGAGTGAAACCTAAAAATGAAAACGGTTACTGCAAACGAACGTTTTAACCTAGAAGAACTAAATTTGGTGAGCCAAGTGGTTTTGGTGTACTTATCATTACCTGAAAGAATCATCAAGATTGGGTGAAAAAATGTTGGCTGAGATTTCAGGCAACTCGTAGTTTTTTGGAAGCTTGGCAACCCCTTTCCATGAAAGTGATTTTGCCACTCTCTGCTTAGGGCTATATCAACAGCAAACAAACCATAGAGATAGAACTTGAGACTGGTTTATTGTGTCAAGTTTCAAAGAGCTAGCACAAACCGTGTTTGATTTACAGTTCAAATACCTGTATCCCTATAGGAGAAAACAGAGTGAAACCTAAAAATGAAAACGGTTACTGCAAACGAACGGTTTAACCTAGAAGACCGAAATTTAGAGAGCCAAGTGGTTTTGGTGTACTGATCATTACCTGAAAGAATCATCAAGATTGGGTGAAAAAATGTTGGCTGAGATTTCAGGAAACTCATAGTTTTTTGGAAGCTTGGCAACCCCTTTTCATGAAAGTGATTTTCACCAGTCTCTGCTTAGGGCTACATCAACAGAAAACAAACCATAGAGATAGAACTTGAAACTGCTTTATTGTGTCAAGTTTCAAAGTGCTAGCAGAATCCGTGTTTGATTTAGAGTTCCAAATACATGTATCCCTATAGGAGAAAACAGAGTGAAACCTAAAATTGAAAACGGTTACTGCAAACGAACGTTTTAACCTAGAAGAACGAAATTTGGTGAGCCAAGTGGTTTTGGTGTACTGATCATTACCTGAAAGATTCATCAAGATTGGGTGAAAAAATGTTGGCTGAGATTTCAGGCAACTCGTAGTTTTTTGGAAGCTTGGCAACCCCTTTCCATGTAAGTGATTTTCGCCACTCTCTGCTTAGGGCTACATCAACAGCAAACAAACATAGAGATATAACTTGAGACTGCTTTATTGTGTCAAGTTTCAAAGAGCTAGCACAAACCGTGTTTGATTTAGAGTTCCAAATACATGTATCCCTATAGGAGAAGAAAACAGAGTGAAACCTAAAAATGAAAACGGTTACTGCAAACGAACGGTTTAACCTAGAAGTACGAAATTTGGTGAGCCAAGTGGTTTTGGTGTACTGATCATTACCTGAAAGAATCATCAAGATTGGGTGAAAAAATGTTTGCTGAGATTTCAGGCAACTTGTAGTTTTTTGGAAGCTTGGCAACCCCTTTCCATGAAAGTGATTTTCGCCAGTCTCTGCTTAGGGCTACATCAACAGCAAACAACCATAGAGATAGAACTTGAAACTGCTTTATTGTGTCAAATTTCAAAAAGCTAGCACAAACCGTGTTTGATTTAGAGTTCCAAATACATGTATCCCCTATAGGAGAAAACAGAGTGAAACCTAAAAATGAAAACGGTTACTGCAAACGAACGTTTTAACCTAGAAGAACTAAATTTGGTGAGCCAAGTGGTTTTGGTGTACTTATCATTACCTGAAAGAATCATCAAGATTGGGTGAAAAAATGTTGGCTGAGATTTCAGGCAACTCGTAGTTTTTTGGAAGCTTGGCAACCCCTTTCCATGAAAGTGATTTTGCCACTCTCTGCTTAGGGGCTATATCAACAGCAAACAAACCATAGAGATAGAACTTGAGACTGGTTTATTGTGTCAAGTTTCAAAGAGCTAGCACAAACCGTGTTTGATTTACAGTTCAAATACCTGTATCCCTATAGGAGAAAACAGAGTGAAACCTAAAAATGAAAACGGTTACTGCAAACGAACGGTTTAACCTAGAAGACCGAAATTTAGAGAGCCAAGTGGTTTTGGTGTACTGATCATTACCTGAAAGAATCATCAAGATTGGGTGAAAAAATGTTGGCTGAGATTTCAGGAAACTCAGAGTTTTTGGAAGCTTGGCAACCCCTTTTCATGAAAGTGATTTTCACCAGTCTCTGCTTAGGGCTACATCAACAGAAAACAAACCATAGAGATAGAACTTGAAACTGCTTTATTGTGTCAAGTTTCAAAGTGCTAGCAGAATCCGTGTTTGATTTAGAGTTCCAAATACATGTATCCCTATAGGAGAAAACAGAGTGAAACCTAAAATTGAAAACGGTTACTGCAAACGAACGTTTTAACCTAGAAGAACGAAATTTGGTGAGCCAAGTGGTTTTGGTGTACTGATCATTACCTGAAAGATTCATCAAGATTGGGTGAAAAAATGTTGGCTGAGATTTCAGGCAACTCGTAGTTTTTTGGAAGCTTGGCAACCCCTTTCATGTAAGTGATTTTCGCCACTCTCTGCTTAGGGCTACATCAACAGCAAACAAACATAGAGATATAACTTGAGACTGCTTTATTGTGTCAAGTTTCAAAGAGCTAGCACAAACCGTGTTTGATTTAGAGTTCCAAATACATGTATCCCTATAGGAGAAAACAGAGTGAAACCTAAAAATGAAAACGGTTACTGCAAACGAACGGTTTAACCTAGAAGAACGAAATTTGGTGAGCCAAGTGGTTTTGGTGTACTGATCATTACCTGAAAGAATCATCAAGATTTGGTGAAAAAATGTTGGCTGAGATTTCAGGCAACTTGTAGTTTTTTTGAAGCTTGGCAACCCTTTTCAAGAAAGTGATTTTCGCCACTCTCTCCTTAGGGCTACAACAACAGCAAACAAACCATAGAGATAGAACTTGAAACTGCTTTATTGTGTCTATTTTCAAAAAAGCTAGCACAAACCGTGTTTGATTTAGAGTTCCAAATACATGTATCCCTATAGGAGAAAACAGAGTGAAACCTAAAAATGAAAACGGTTACTGCAAACGAACATTTTAACTTAGAAGAACGAAATTTGGTGAGCCAAGTGGTTTTGGTGTACTGATCATTACCTGAAAGAATCATCAAGATTGGGTGAAAAAATGTTGGCTGAGATTTCAGGCAACTCGTAGTTTTTTGGAAGCGTGGCAACCCCTTTCCATGAAAGTGATTTTCGCCAGTCTCTGCTTAGGGCTACATCAACAGCAAACAACCATAGAGATAGAACTTAAAACGGCTTTATTGTGTCAAGTTTCAAAAAGCTAGCACAAACCGTGTTTGATTTAGAGTTCCAAATACATGTATCCATATAGGAAAAAACAGAGTGAAACCTAAAAATGAAAACGGTTACTGCAAACGAACGTTTTAAACCTAGAAGAACGAAATTTGGTGAGCCAAGTGGTTTTGGTGTACTGATCATTACCTGAAAGAATCATCAAGATTGGGTGAAAAAATGTTGGCTGAGATTTCAGGCAACTCGTAGTTTTTTGGAAGCTTGGCATCCACTTTTCATGAAAATGATTTTCGCCACTCTCTGCTTAGGGCTACATCAACAGCAAACAAACCATAGAGATAGAACTTGAAACTGCTTTATTGTGTCAAGTTTCAAAGAGCTAGCATAAACCGTGTTTGATTTAGAGTTCCAAATACATGTATCCCTATAGGAGAAATCAGAGTGAAACCTAAAAATGAAAACGGTTACTGCAAACGAACGGTTTAACCTAGAATAACGAAATTTGGTGAGCCAAGTGGTTTTGGTGTACTGATCATTACCTGAAAGAATCATCAAGATTGGGTGAAAAAATGTTGGCTGAGATTTCAGGAAACTCATAGTTTTTTGGAAGTTTGGCAACCCCTTTCCATGAAAGTGATTTTCACAAGTCTCTGCTTAGGGCTACATCAACAGCAAACAAACCATAGAAATAGAACTTGAAACTGCTTTATTGTGTCAAGTATCAAAGAGCTAGCACAAACCGTGTTTGATTTAGAGTTCCAAATACATGTATCCCTATAGGAGAAAAACAGAGTGAAACCTAAAATGAAAACGGTTACTGCAAACGAACGGTTTAACCTAGAAGAACGAAACTTGGTGAGCCAAGTGGTTTTGGTGTACTGATCATTATTTGAAAGAATCATCAAGATTTGGTGAAAAAATGTTGGCTGAGATTTCAGGCAACTTGTAGTTTTTTGGAAGCTTGGCAACCCCTTTCCATGAAAGTGATTTTCGCCAGTCTCTGCTTAGGGCTACATCAACAGCAAACAAACCATAGAGATAGAACTTGAAACTGCTTTATTGTGTCAAGTATGAAAGAGCTAGCACAAACCGTGTTTGATTTAGAGTTCCAAATACATGTATCCCTATAGGAGAAAACAGAGTGAAACCTAAAAATGAAAACGGTTACTACAATAGAACGGTTTAAACTAGAAGAACGAAATTTGGTGAGCCAAGTGGTTTTGGTGTACTGATCATTACCTGAAAGAATCATCAAGATTGGGTGAAAAACTGTTGGCTGAGATTTCAGGAAACTCATAGTTTTTTGGAAGCTTGGCAACCCCTTTCCATGAAAGTGATTTTCACCAGTCTCTGCTTAAAGCTACATCAACAGCAAACAAACCATAGAGATAGAACTTGAAACTGCTTTATTGTGTCAAGTTTCAAAGTGCTAGCACAAACCTTGTTTGATTTAGAGTTCCAAATACATGTATCCCTATAGGAGAAAACAGAGTGAAACCTAAAAATGAAAACGGTAACTACAAAAGAACGGTTTAACCTAGAAGAACGAAATTTGGTGAGCCAAGTGGTGTTGGTGTACTGATCATTACCTGAAAGAATCATCAAGATTGGGTGAAAAAATGTTGGCTGAGAATTCAGGCAACTCATAGTTTTTTGGAAGCTTGGCAACCCCTTTCCATGAAAGTGATTTTCACCAATCTCTGCTTAAAGCTGCATCAACAGCAAACAAACCATAGAGATAGAACTTGAAACTGCTTTATTGTGTCAAGTTTCAAAGAGCTAGCACAAACCGTGTTTGATTTAGAGTTCCAAATACATGGATCCCTATAGGAGAAAACAGAGTGAAACCTAAAAATGAAAACGGTTACTGCAAACGAACGTTTTAACCTAGAAGAACGAAATTTGGTGAGCCAAGTGGTTTTGGTTTACTGATCACTACCTGAAAGAATCATCAACATTGGGTGAAAAAATGTTGGCTGAGATTTCAGGCAACTCGTAGTTTTTTGGAAGCTTGGCAACCCCTTTCCATGAAAGTGATTTCGCCACTCTCTGCTTAGGGCTATATCAACAGCAAACAAACCATAGAGATAGAACTTGAGACTGCTTTATTGTGTCAAGTTTCAAAGAGCTAGCACAAACCGTGTTTGATTTAGAGTTCCAAATACATGTATCCCTATAGGAGAAAACAGAGTGAAACCTGAAAATGAAAACGGTTACTGCAAACGAACGGTTTAACCTAGAAGACCGAAATTTAGAGAGCCAAGTGGTTTTGTTGTACTGATCATTACCTGAAAGAATCATCAAGATTGGGTGAAAAAATGTTGGCTGAGATTTCAGGAAACTCATAGTTTTTTGGAAGCTTGGCAACCCCTTTCCATGAAAGTGATTTTCACAAGTTTCTGCTTAGGGCTACATCAACAGCAAACAAACCATAGAAATAGAACTTGAAACTGCTTTATTGTGTCAAGTTTCAAAGAGCTAGCACAAACCGTGTTTGATTTAGAGTTCCAAATACATGTATCCCTATAGGAGAAAACAGAGTGAAACCTAAAAATGAAAACGGTTACTGCAAACGAACGGTTTAATCTAGAAGAACGAAATTTGGTGAGCCAAGTGGTTTTGGTGTACTGATCATTACCTGAAAGAATCATCAAGATTGGGTGAAAAAATGTTAGCTGAGATTTCAGGCAACTCGTAGTTTTTTGGAAGCTTGGCAACCACTTTCCATGAAAATGATTTTTGCCACTCTCTGCTTAGGGCTACATCAACAGCAAACAAACCATAGAGATAGAACTTGAAACTGCTTTATTGTGTCAAGTTTCAAAGAGCTAGCACAAACCGTGTTTGATTTACAGTTCGAAAGACATCTATCCCTGTAGGAGAAAACAGAGTGAAACCTAAAAATGAAAACGGTTACTGCAAACGAACGGTTTAACCTAGAAGAACGAAATTTGGTGAGCCAAGTGGTTTTGGTGTACTGATCATTATCTGAAAGAATCATCAAGATTGGGTGAAAAAATGTTGGCTGAGATTTCAGGCAACTCGTAGTTTTTTGGAAGCTTGGCAACCCCTTTCCATGAAAGTGATTTTCGCCACTCTCTGCTTAGGGCTACATCAACAGCAAACAAACCATAGAGATAGAACTTGAGACTGCTTTATTGTGTCAAGTTTCAAAGAGCTAGCACAAACCGTGTTTGATTTAGAGTTCCAAATACATGGATCCCTATAGGAGAAAACAGAGTGAAACCTAAAAATGAAAACGGTTACTGCAAACGAACGTTTTAACCTAGAAGAACGAAATTTGGTGAGCCAAGTGGTTTTGGTTTACTGATCACTACCTGAAAGAATCATCAACATTGGGTGAAAAAATGTTGGCTGAGATTTCAGGCAACTCGTAGTTTTTTGGAAGCTTGGCAACCCCTTTCCATGAAAGTGATTTCGCCACTCTCTGCTTAGGGCTATATCAACAGCAAACAAACCATAGAGATAGAACTTGAGACTGCTTTATTGTGTCAAGTTTCAAAGAGCTAGCACAAACCGTGTTTGATTTAGAGTTCCAAATACATGTATCCCTATAGGAGAAAACAGAGTGAAACCTGAAAATGAAAACGGTTACTGCAAACGAACGGTTTAACCTAGAAGACCGAAATTTAGAGAGCCAAGTGGTTTTGTTGTACTGATCATTACCTGAAAGAATCATCAAGATTGGGTGAAAAAATGTTGGCTGAGATTTCAGGAAAACTCATAGTTTTTGGAAGCTTGGCAACCCCTTTCCATGAAAGTGATTTTCACAAGTTTCTGCTTAGGGCTAAATCAACAGCAAACAAACCATAGAAATAGAACTTGAAACTGCTTTATTGTGTCAAGTTTCAAAGAGCTAGCACAAACCGTGTTTGATTTAGAGTTCCAAATACATGTATCCCTATAGGAGAAAACAGAGTGAAACCTAAAAATGAAAACGGTTACTGCAAACGAACGGTTTAATCTAGAAGAACGAAATTTGGTGAGCCAAGTGGTTTTGGTGTACTGATCATTACCTGAAAGAATCATCAAGATTGGGTGAAAAATGTTAGCTGAGATTTCAGGCAACTCGTAGTTTTTTGGAAGCTTGGCAACCACTTTCCATGAAAATGATTTTTGCCACTCTCTGCTTAGGGCTACATCAAACAGCAAACAAACCATAGAGATAGAACTTGAAACTGCTTTATTGTGTCAAGTTTCAAAGAGCTAGCATAAACCGTGTTTGATTTAGAGTTCCAAATACATGTATCCCTATAGGAGAAATCAGAGTGAAACCTAAAAATGAAAACGGTTACTGCAAACGAACGGTTTAACCTAGAAGAAACGAAATTTGGTGAGCCAAGTGATTTTGGTGTACTGATCATTACCTGAAAGAATCATCAAGATTGGGTGAAAAAATGTTGGCTGAGATTTCAGGCAACTCATAGTTTTTTGGAAGCTTGGCAACCCCTTTCTATGAAAGTGATTTTCACCAGTCTCTGCTTAAAGCTACATCAACAGCAAACAAACCATAGAGATAGAACTTGAAACTGCTTTATTGTGTCAAGTTTCACAGTATTAGCACAAACCGTGTTTGATTTAGAGTTCCAAATACATGTATCCCTATAGGAGAAAACAGAGTGAAACCTAAAAATGAAAACGGTTACTATAAAAGAACGGTTTAACCTAGAAGAACGAAATTTGGTGAGCCAAGTGGTTTTGGTGTACTGATCATTACCTGAAAGAATCATCAAGATTGGGTGAAAAAATGTTGGCTGAGATTTCAGGCAACTCATAGTTTTTTGGAAGCTTGGCAACCCCTTTCCATGAAAGTGATTTTCACCAGTCTCTGCTTAAAGCTACATCAACAGCAAACAAACCATGGAGATAGAACTTGAAACTGCTTTATTGTGTCAAGTTTCAAAGTGCTAGCACAAACCTTGTTTGATTTAGAGTTCCAAATACATGTATCCCTATAGGAGAAAACAGAGTGAAACCTAAAAATGAAAACGGTTACTACAAAAGAACGGTTTAACCTAGAAAGAACGAAATTTGGTGAGCCAAGTGGTTTTGGTGTACTGATCATTACCTGAAAGAATCATCAAGATTGGGTGAAAAAATGTTGGCTGAGATTTCAGGCAACTCATAGTTTTTTGGAAGCTTGGCAACCCCTTTCCATGAAAGTGATTTTCGCCAGTCTCTGCTTAGGGCTACATCAATAGCAAACAAACCATAGAGATAGAACTTGAAAGTGCTTTATTGTGTCAAGTTTCAAAGAGCTAGCACAAACCGTGTTTGATTTACAGTTCCAAAGACATCTATCCCTGTAGGAGAAACAGAGTGAAACCTAAAAATGAAAACGGTTACTGCAAACGAACGGTTAAACTAGAAGAACGAAATTTGGTGAGCCAAGTGGTTTTGGTGTACTGATCATTATCTGAAAGAATCATCAAGATTTGGGTGAAAAAATGTTGGCTGAGATTTCAGGCAACTTGTAGATTTTGGAAGCTTGGCAACCCCTTTCCATGAAAGTGATTTTCACCAGTCTCTGCTTAGGGCTACATCAACAGCAAACAAACCAGAGAGATAGAACTTGAAACTGCTTTATTGTGTCAAGTTTCAAAGAGCTAGCACAAACCGTGTTTGATTTAGAGTTCCAAATACATGTATCCCTATAGGAGAAAACAGAGTGAAACCTAAAAATGAAAACGGTTACTACAAAAGAACGGTTTAACCTAGAAGAACGAAATTTGTTGAACCAAGTGGTTTTGGTGTACTGATCATTATCTGAAAGAATCATCAAGATTGGGTGAAAAAATGTTGGCTGAGATTTTCAGGCAACTGGTAGTTTTTTGGAAGCTTTGGCCACCCCTTTTCATGAAAGTGATTTTCGCCACTCTCTGCTTAGGGCTACAACAACAGCAAACATACCATAGAAATAGAACTTGAAACTGCTTTATTGTGTCAAGTTTCAAAGAGCTAGCACAAACCG
>NW_027524716.1:0-28919 GCF_052094955.1 Ictidomys tridecemlineatus
CAAATTTCGTTCTTCTAGGTTAAACCGTTCGTTGGCAGTAACCGGTTTCATTTTGAGGTTTCACTCTGTTTTCTGCTATAGGGATACATGTATTTGGAACTCTAAATCAAACACGGTTTGTGCTAGCTCTTTGAAACTTGACACAATAAAGCAGTTTCAAGTTCTATCTCTACGGTTTGTTTGCTGTTGATGTAGCCCTAAGCAGAGACTGGCGAGAATCACTTTCATGGAAAGGGCCTGCCAAGCTTCCAAAAAACTACGAGTTGCCCGAAATCTCAGCACACACTTTTCACCCAATCTTGAGGAAACATTCAGGTAATGATCAGTACACCAATCCCTCTTGTCTCGCCAAATTTCGTTCTTCTAGGTTAAACCGTTCGTTGGCAGTAACCGGTTTCATTTTGAGGTTTCACTCTGTTTTCTCCTATAGGGATACATGTATTTGGAACTCTAAATCAAACACCGTTTTGTGCTAGCTCTTTGAAACTTGACACAATAAAGCAGTTTCAAGTTCTATCTCTATGGTTTGTTTGCTGTTGATGTAGCCCTAAGCAGAGACTGGCGAGAATCACTTTCATGGAAAGGGCCTGCCAAGCTTCCAAAAAACTACGAGTTGCCTGAAATCTCAGCACACCCTTTTTCACCCAATCTTGATGAAACTTTCAGGTAATGATCAGTACACCAATCCCACTTGGCTCGCTAAATTTCGTTCTTCTAGGTTAAACCGTTCGTTGGCAGTAACCGGTTTCATTTTGAGGTTTCACTCTGTTTTCTGCTATAGGGATACATGTATTTGGAACTATAAATCAAACACGGTTTGTGCTAGCTCTTTGAAACTTGACACAATAAAGCAGTTTCAAGTTCTATCTCTACGGTTTGTTTGCTGTTGATGTAGCCCTAAGCAGAGACTGGCGAGAATCACTTTCATGGAAAGGGCCTGCCAAGCTTCCAAAAAACTACGAGTTGCCCGAAATCTCAGCACACACTTTTTCACCCAATCTTGAGGAAACGTTCAGGTAATGATCAGTACACCAATCCCTCTTGTCTCGCCAAATTTCGTTCTTCTAGGTTAAACCGTTCGTTGGCAGTAACCGGTTTCATTTTGAGGTTTCACTCTGTTTTCTCCTATAGGGATACATGTATTTGGAACTCTAAATCAAACACGGTTTGTGCTAGCTCTTTGAAACTTGACACAATAAAGCAGTTTCAAGTTCTAGCTCTATGGTTTGTTTGCTGTTGATGTAGCCCTAAGCAGAGACTGGCGAGAATCACTTTCATGGAAAGGGCCTGCCAAGCTTCCAAAAAACGAAGAGTTGCCCGAAATCTCACCACACACTTTTTCACCCAATCTTGATGAAACTTTCAGGTAATGATCAGTACACCAATCCCACTTGGCTCCCCAAATTTAGTTCTTCCAGGTTAAACCGTTCGTTGGCAGTAACCGGTTTCATTTTGAGGTTTCACTCTGTTTTCTCCTATAGGGATACATGTATTTGGAACTCTAAATCAAACACGGTTTGTGCTAGCTCTTTGAAACTTGACACAATAAAGCAGTTTCAAGTTCTATCTCTATGGTTTGTTTGCTGTTGATGTAGCCCTAAGCAGAGACTGGCGAGAATCACTTTCATGGAAAGGGCCTGCCAAGCTTCCAAAAATCTACGAGTTGCCTGAAATCTCAGCACACCCTTTTTCACCCAATCTTGATGAAACTTTCAGGTAATGATCAGTACACCAATCCCACTTGGCTCGCCAAATTTCGTTCTTCTAGGTTAAACCGTTCGTTGGCAGTAACTGGTTTCATTTTGCGGTTTCACTCTATTTTCTCCTATAGGGATACATGTATTTGGAACTCTAAATCAAACACGGTTTGTGCTAGCTCTTTGAAACTTGACACAATAAAGCAGTTTCAAGTTCTATCTCTATGGTTTGTTTGCTGTTGATGTAGCCCTAAGCAGAGACTGGCGAGAATCACTTTTATGGAAAGGGCCTGCGAAGCTTCCAAAAAACTACGAGGTTGCCCAAAATCACAGCACACCCTTTTTCACCCAATCTTGATGAAACTTTCAGGTAATGATCAGTACACCAATACCACTTGGCTCACCAAATTTCGTTCTTCTAGGTTAAACTGTTCGTTGGCAGTAACCGGTTTCATTTTGAGGTTTCACTCTGTTTTCTCCTATAGGGATACATGTATTTGGAACTCTAAATCAAACACGGTTTGTGCTAGCTCTTTGAAACTTGACACAATAAAGCAGGTTCAAGTTCTATCTCTATGGTTTGTTTGCTGTTGATGTAGCCCTAAGCAGAGACTGGCGAGAATCACTTTCATGGAAAGGGCCTGCCAAGCTTCCAAAAAACTACGATTTGCCCGAAATCTCAGCACACCCTTTTTCACCCAATCTTCATGAAACTTTCAGGTAATGATCAGTACACCAATCCCACTTGGCTCACCAAATTTCGTTCTTCTAGGTTAAACCGTTCGTTGGCAATAACCGGTTTCATTTTGAGGTTTCACTCTGTTTTCTCCTATAGGGATACATGTATTTGGAACTCTAAATCAAACACCGTTTGTGCTAGCTCTTTGAAACTTGACACAATAAAGCAGTTTCAAGTTCTATCTCTATGGTTTGTTTGCTGTTGATGTAGCCCTAAGCAGAGACTGGCGAGAATCACTTTCATGGAAAGGGCCTGCCAAGCTTCCAAAAAACTACGAGTTGCCTGAAATCTCAGCACACCCTTTTTCACCCAATCTTGATGAAACTTTCAGGTAATGATCAGTACACCAATCCCACTTGGCTCGCTAAATTTCGTTCTTCTAGGTTAAACCGTTCGTTGGCAGTAACCGGTTTCATTTTGAGGTTTCACTCTGTTTTCTGCTATAGGGATACATGTATTTGGAACTATAAATCAAACACGGTTTGTGCTAGCTCTTTGAAACTTGACACAATAAAGCAGTTTCAAGTTCTATCTCTACGGTTTGTTTGCTGTTGATGTAGCCCTAAGCAGAGACTGGCGAGAATCACTTTCATGGAAAGGGCCTGCCAAGCTTCCAAAAAACTACGAGTTGCCCGAAATCTCAGCACACACTTTTTCACCCAATCTTGAGGAAACGTTCAGGTAATGATCAGTACACCAATCCCTCTTGTCTCGCCAAATTTCGTTCTTCTAGGTTAAACCGTTCGTTGGCAGTAACCGGTTTCATTTTGAGGTTTCACTCTGTTTTCTCCTATAGGGATACATGTATTTGGAACTCTAAATCAAACACGGTTTGTGCTAGCTCTTTGAAACTTGACACAATAAAGCACTTTCAAGTTCTAGCTCTATGGTTTGTTTGCTGTTGATGTAGCCCTAAGCAGAGACTGGCGAGAATCACTTTCATGGAAAGGGCCTGCCAAGCTTCCAAAAAACGAAGAGTTGCCCGAAATCTCACCACACACTTTTTCACCCAATCTTGATGAAACTTTCAGGTAATGATCAGTACACCAATCCCACTTGGCTCCCCAAATTTAGTTCTTCCAGGTTAAACCGTTCGTTGGCAGTAACCGGTTTCATTTTGAGGTTTCACTCTGTTTTCTCCTATAGGGATACATGTATTTGGAACTCTAAATCAAACCACGGTTTGTGCTAGCTCTTTGAAACTTGACACAATAAAGCAGTTTCAAGTTCTATCTCTATGGTTTGTTTGCTGTTGATGTAGCCCTAAGCAGAGACTGGCGAGAATCACTTTCATGGAAAGGGCCTGCCAAGCTTCCAAAAATCTACGAGTTGCCTGAAATCTCAGCACACCCTTTTTCACCCAATCTTGATGAAACTTTCAGGTAATGATCAGTACACCAATCCCACTTGGCTCGCCAAATTTCGTTCTTCTAGGTTAAACCGTTCGTTGGCAGTAACTGGTTTCATTTTGAGGTTTCACTCTGTTTTCTCCTATAGGGATACATGTATTTGGAACTCTAAATCAAACACGGTTTGTGCTAGCTCTTTGAAACTTGACACAATAAAGCAGTTTCAAGTTCTATCTCTATGGTTTGTTTGCTGTTGATGTAGCCCTAAACAGAGACTGGCGAGAATCACTTTCATGGAAAGGGCCTGCCAAGCTTCCAAAAAACTACGAGTTGCCTGAAATCTCAGCACACCCTTTTTCACCCAATATTGATGAAACTTTCATGTAATGATCAGTACACCAATCCCACTTGGCTCGCCAAATTTCGTTCTTCTAGGTTAAACCGTTCGTTGGCAGTAACCGGTTTCATTTTGAGGTTTCACTCTGTTTTCTCCTATAGGGATACATGTATTTGGAACTCTAAATCAAACACGGTTTGTGCTAGCTCTTTGAAACTTGACACAATAAAGCAGTTTCAAGTTCTATCTCTATGGTTTCTTTGCTGTTGATGTAGCCCTAAGCAGAGACTGGCGAGAATCACTTCCATGGAAAGGGCCTGCCAAGCTTCCAAAAAACTACGAGATGCCTGAAATCTCAGCACACACTTTTTCACCCAATCTTGATGAAACTTGCAGGTAATGATCAGTACACCAATCCCACTTGGCTCGCCAAATTTCGTTCTTCTAGGTTAAACAGTTCGTTGGCAGTAACCCGGTTTCCTTTTGAGGTTTCACTCTGTTTTTCTCCTATAGTAATACATGTATTTGGAACTCTAAATCAAACATGGTTTGTGCTAGCTCTTTGAAACTTGACACAATAAAGCAGTTTCAAGTTCTATCTCTATGGTTTGTTTGCTGTTGATGTAGCCCTAAGCAGAGACTGGCGAGAATCACTTTCATGGAAAGGGCCTGCCAAGCTTCCTAAAAACTACGAGTTGCCCGAAATCTCAGCACACCCTTTTTCACCCAATCTTGATGAAAGTTTCAGATAATGATCAGTACACCAATCCCACTTGGCTCGCCAAATTTCGTTCTTCTAGGTTAAACCGTTCGTTGGCAGTAACCGGTTTCATTTTGAGGTTTCACTCTGTTTTCTCCTATAGGGATACATGTATTTGGAACTCTAAATCAAACACGGTTTTTGCTAGCTCTTTGAAACTTGACACAATAAAGCAGTTTCAAGTTCTATCTCTATGGTTTGTTTGCTGTTGATGTAGCCCTAAGCAGAGACTGGCGAGAATCACTTTCATGGAAAGGGCCTGCCAAGCTTCCAAAAAACTACGAGTTGCCTGAAATCTCAGCACACCCTTTTTCACCCAATATTGATGAAACTTTCAGGTAATGATCAGTACACCAATCCCACTTGGCTCGCCAAATTTCGTTCTTCTAGGTTAAACCGTTCGTTGGCAGTAACCGGTTTTATTTTGAGGTTTCACTCTGTTTTCTCCTATAGGGATACATGTATTTGGAACTCTAAATCAAACACGGTTTGTGCTAGCTCTTTGAAACTTGACACAATAAAGCAGTTTCAAGTTCTATCTCTATGGTTTGTTTGCTGTTGATGTAGCCCTAAGCAGAGACTGGCGAGAATCACTTTTATGGAAAGGGCCTGCGAAGCTTCCAAAAAACTACGAGGTTGCCCGAAATCACAGCACACCCTTTTTCACCCAATCTTGATGAAACTTTCAGGTAATGATCAGTACACCAATACCACTTGGCTCACCAAATTTCGTTCTTCTAGGTTAAACTGTTCGTTGGCAGTAACCGGTTTCATTTTGAGGTTTCACTCTGTTTTCTCCTATAGGGATACATGTATTTGGAACTCTAAATCAAACACGGTTTGTGCTAGCTCTTTGAAACTTGACACAATAAAGCAGTTTTCAAGTTCTATCTCTATGGTTTGTTTGCTGTTGATGTAGCCCTAAGCAGAGACTGGCGAGAATCACTTTCATGGAAAGGGCCTGCCAAGCTTCCAAAAAACTACGATTTGCCCGAAATCTCAGCACACCCTTTTTCACCCAATCTTCATGAAACTTTCAGGTAATGATCAGTACACCAATCCCACTTGGCTCACAAAATTTCGTTCTTCTAGGTTAAACCGTTCGTTGGCAATAACCGGTTTCATTTTGAGGTTTCACTCTGTTTTCTCCTATAGGGATACATGTATTTGGAACTCTAAATCAAACACCGTTTGTGCTAGCTCTTTGAAACTTGACACAATAAAGCAGTTTCAAGTTCTATCTCTATGGTTTGTTTGCTGTTGATGTAGCCCTAAGCAGAGACTGGCGAGAATCACTTTCATGGAAAGGGCCTGCCAAGCTTCCAAAAAACTACGAGTTGCCTGAAATCTCAGCACACCCTTTTTCACCCAATCTTGATGAAACTTTCAGGTAATGATCAGTACACCAATCCCACTTGGCTCACCAAATTTCGTTCTTCTAGGTTAAACCGTTCGTTGGCAGTAACCGGTTTCATTTTGAGGTTTCACTCTGTTTTCTGCTATAGGGATACATGTATTTGGAACTCTAAATCAAACACGGTTGGTGCTAGCTCTTTGAATCTTGACACAATAAAGCAGTTTCAAGTTCTATCTCTACGGTTTGTTTGCTGTTGATGTAGCCCTAAGCAGAGACTGGCGAGAATCACTTTCATGGAAAGGGCCTGCCAAGCTTCCAAAAAACTACGAGTTGCCCGAAATCTCAGCACACACTTTTTCACCCAATCTTGAGGAAACGTTCAGGTAATGATCAGTACACCAATCCCTCTTGTCTCGCCAAATTTCGTTCTTCTAGGTTAAACCGTTCGTTGGCAGTAACCGGTTTCATTTTGAGGTTTCACTCTGTTTTCTCCTATAGGGATACATGTATTTGGAACTCTAAATCAAACACGGTTTGTGCTAGCTCTTTGAAACTTGACACAATAAAGCAGTTTCAAGTTCTATCTCTATGGTTTGTTTGCTGTTGATGTAGCCCTAAGCAGAGATTGGCGAGAATCACTTTCATGGAAAGGGCCTGCCAAGCTTCCAAAAAACTACGAGTTGCCCGAAATCACAGCACACCCTTTTTCACCTAATCTTGATGAAACTTTCAGGTAATGATCAGTACACCAATCCCACTTGGCTCGCCAAATTTCGTTCTTCTAGGTTAAACCGTTCGTTGGCAGTAACCGGTTTCATTTTGAGGTTTCACTCTGATTTCTCCTATAGGGATACATGTATTTGGAACTCTAAATCAAACACGGTTTGTGCTAGCTCTTTGAAACTTGACACAATAAAGCAGTTTCAAGTTCTATCTCTATGGTTTGTTTGCTGTTGATGTAGCCCTAAGCAGAGACTGGCGAGAATCACTTTCATGGAAAGGGCCTGCCAAGCTTCCAAAAATCTACGAGTTGCCTGAAATCTCAGCACACCCTTTTTCACCCAATCTTGATGAAACTTTCAGGTAATGATCAGTACACCAATCCCACTTGGCTCGCCAAATTTCGTTCTTCTAGGTTAAACTGTTCGTTGGCAGTAACTGGTTTCATTTTGAGGTTTCACTCTGTTTCTCCTATAGGGATACATGTATTTGGAACTCTAAATCAAACACGGTTTGTGCTAGCTCTTTGAAACTTGACACAATAAAGCAGTTTCAAGTTCTATCTCTATGGTTTGTTTGCTGTTGATGTAGCCCTAAACAGAGACTGGCGAGAATCACTTTCATGGAAAGGGCCTGCCAAGCTTCCAAAAAACTACGAGTTGCCTGAAATCTCAGCACACCCTTTTTCACCCAATCTTGATGAAACTTTCAAGTAATGATCAGTACACCAATCCCACTTGGCTCGCCAAATTTCGTTCTTCTAGGTTAAACCGTTCGTTGGCAGTAACCGGTTTCATTTTGAGGTTTCACTCTGTTTTCTCCTATAGGGATACATGTATTTGGAACTCTAAATCAAACACGGTTTGTGCTAGCTCTTTGAAACTTGACACAATAAAGCAGTTTCAAGTTCTATCTCTATGGTTTGTTTGCTGTTGATGTAGCCCTAAGCAGAGACTGGCGAGAATCACTTTCATGGAAAGGGCCTGCCAAGCTTCCAAAAATCTACGAGTTGCCTGAAATCTCAGCACACCCTTTTTCACCCAATCTTGATGAAACTTTCAGGTAATGATCAGTACACCAATCCCACTTGGCTCGCCAAATTTCGTTCTTCTAGGTTAAACCGTTCGTTGGCAGTAACTGGTTTCATTTTGAGGTTTCACTCTGTTTTCTCCTATAGGGATACATGTATTTGGAACTCTAAATCAAACACGGTTTGTGCTAGCTCTTTGAAACTTGACACAATAAAGCAGTTTCAAGTTCTATCTCTATGGTTTGTTTGCTGTTGATGTAGCCCTAAGCAGAGACTGGCGAGAATCACTTTCATGGAAAGGGCCTGCCAAGCTTCCAAAAAACTACGAGTTGCCTGAAATCTCAGCACACCCTTTTTCACCCAATATTGATGAAACTTTCATGTAATGATCAGTACACCAATCCCACTTGGCTCGCCAAATTTCGTTCTTCTAGGTTAAACCGTTCGTTGGCAGTAACCGGTTTCATTTTGAGGTTTCACTCTGTTTTCTCCTATAGGGATACATGTATTTGGAACTCTAAATCAAATACGGTTTGTGCTAGCTCTTTGAAACTTGACACAATAAAGCAGTTTCAAGTTCTATCTCTATGGTTTGTTTGCTGTTGATGTAGCCCTAAGCAGAGACTGGCGAGAATCACTTCCATGGAAAGGGCCTGCCAAGCTTCCAAAAAACTACGAGTTGCCTGAAATCTCAGCACACACTTTTTCACCCAATCTTGATGAAACTTGCAGGTAATGATCAGTACACCAATCCCACTTGGCTCGCCAAATTTCGTTCTTCTAGGTTAAACCGTTCGTTGGCAGTAACCCGGTTTCATTTTGAGGTTTCACTCTGTTTTCTCCTATAGTAATACATGTATTTGGAACTCTAAATCAAACACGGTTTGTGCTAGCTCTTTGAAACTTGACACAATAAAGCAGTTTCAAGTTCTATCTCTATGGTTTGTTTGCTGTTGATGTAGCCCTAAGCAGAGACTGGCGAGAATCACTTTCATGGA
The DNA here is from genome assembly GCF_052094955.1 of Ictidomys tridecemlineatus. Classification (NCBI taxonomy): domain Eukaryota; kingdom Metazoa; phylum Chordata; class Mammalia; order Rodentia; family Sciuridae; genus Ictidomys; species Ictidomys tridecemlineatus. The sequence goes on from NW_027524716.1 coordinate 8,988, forward strand.
AAGGGCCTGCCAAGCTTCCAAAAAACTACGAGTTGCCCGAAATCTCAGCACACCCTTTTTCACCGAATATTGATGAAACTTTCAGGTAATGATCAGTACACCAATCCCACTTGGCTCGCCAAATTTCGTTCTTCTAGGTTAAACCGTTCGTTGGCAGTAACCGGTTTCATTTTGAGGTTTCACTCTGTTTTCTCCTATAGGGATACATGTATTTGGAACTCTAAATCAAACACGGTTTTTGCTAGCTCTTTGAAACTTGACACAATAAAGCAGTTTCAAGTTCTATCTCTATGGTTTGTTTGCTGTTGATGTAGCCCTAAGCAGAGACTGGCGAGAATCACTTTCATGGAAAGGGCCTGCCAAGCTTCCAAAAAACTACGAGTTGCCTGAAATCTCAGCACACCCTTTTCACCCAATCTTGATGAAACTTTCAGGTAATGATCAGTACACCAATCCCACTTGGCTCGCCAAATTTCGTTCTTCTAGGTTAAACCGTTCGTTGGCAGTAACCGGTTTTATTTTGAGGTTTCACTCTGTTTTCTCCTATAGGGATACATGTATTTGGAACTCTAAAACAAACACGGTTTGTGCTAGCTCTTTGAAACTTGACACAATAAAGCAGTTTCAAGTTCTATATCTATGGTTTGTTTGCTGTTGATGTAGCCCTAAGCAGAGACTGGCGAGAATCACTTTCATGGAAAGGGCCTGCCAAGCTTCCAAAAAACTACGAGTTGCCTGAAATCTCAGCACTCCCTTTTTCACCCAATCTTGATGAAACGTTCAGGTAATGATCAGTACACCAATCCCACTTGGCTCGCCAAATTTCGTTCTTCTAGGTTAAACCGTTCGTTGGCAGTAACCGGTTTCATTTTGAGGTTTCACTCTGTTTTCTCCTATAGGGATACATGTATTTGGAACTCTAAATCAAACACGGTTTGTGCTAGCTCTTTGAAACTTGACACAATAAAGCAGTTTCAAGTTCTATCTCTATGGTTTGTTTGCTGTTGATGTAGCCCTAAGCAGAGACTGGCGAGAATCACTTTCATGGAAAGGGCCTGCCAAGCTTCCAAAAAACTACGATTTGCCCGAAATCTCAGCACACCCTTTTTTCACCCAATCTTCATGAAACTTTCAGGTAATGATCAGTACACCAATCCCACTTGGCTCACCAAATTTCGTTCTTCTAGGTTAAACCGTTCGTTGGCAATAACCGGTTTCATTTTGAGGTTTCACTCTGTTTTCTCCTATAGGGATACATGTATTTGGAACTCTAAATCAAACACCGTTTGTGCTAGCTCTTTGAAACTTGACACAATAAAGCAGTTTCAAGTTCTATCTCTATGGTTTGTTTGCTGTTGATGTAGCCCTAAGCAGAGACTGGCGAGAATCACTTTCATGGAAAGGGCCTGCCAAGCTTCCAAAAAACTACGAGTTGCCCGAAATCACAGCACACCCTTTTTCACCCAATCTTGATGAAACTTTCAGGTAATGATCAGTACACCAATCCACTTGGCTCGCCAAATTTCGTTCTTCTAGGTTAAACCGTTCATTGGCAGTAACCGGTTTCATTTTGAGGTTTCAGTCTGTTTTCTCTATAGGGATACATGTATTTGGAACTCTAAATCAAACACGGTTTGTGCTAGCTCTTTGAAACTTGACACAATAAAGCAGTTTCAAGTTCTATCTCTATGGTTTGTTTGCTGTTGATGTAGCCCTAAGCAGAGACTGGCGAGAATCACTTTCATGGAAAGGGCCTGCCAAGCTTCCAAAAAATTACGAGTTGCCCGAAATCTCAGCACACCCTTTTTCACCCAATCTTGATGAAACTTTCAGGTAATGATCAGTACACCAATCCCACTTGGCTCGCCAAATTCGTTCTTCTAGGTTAAACCGTTCGTTGGCAGTAACCGTTTTCATTTTGAGGTTTCACTCTGTTTTCTCCTATAGGGATACATGTATTTGGAACTCTAAATCAAACACGGTTTTTGCTAGCTCTTTGAAACTTGACACAATAAAGCAGTTTCAAGTTCTATCTCTATGGTTTGTTTGCTGTTGATGTAGCCCTAAGCAGAGACTGGCGAGAATCACTTTCATGGAAAGGGCCTGCCAAGCTTCCAAAAAACTACAAGTTGCCTGAAATCTCAGCACACCCTTTTTCACCCAATCTTGATGAAACTTTCAGGTAATGATCAGTACACCAATCCCACTTGGCTCGCCAAATTTCGTACTTCTAGGTTAAACCGTTCGTTGGCAGTAAACGGTTTTATTTTGAGGTTTCACTCTGTTTTCTCCTATAGGGATACATGTATTTGGAACTCTAAATCAAACACGGTTTGTGCTAGCTCTTTGAAACTTGACACAATAAAGCAGTTTCAAGTTCTATCTCTATGGTTTGTTTGCTGTTGATGTAGCCCTAAGCAGTGACTGGCGAGAATCACTTTCATGGAAAGGGCCTGCCAAGCTTCCAAAAAACTACGAGTTGCCTGAAATCTCAGCACTCCCTTTTTCACCCAATCTTGATGAAACGTTCAGGTAATGATCAGTACACCAATCCCACTTGGCTCGCCAAATTTCGTTCTTCTAGGTTAAACCATTCGTTGGCAGTAACCGGTTTCATTTTGAGGTTTCACTCTGTTTTCTCCTATAGGGATACATGTATTTGGAACTCTAAATCAAACACGGTTTGTGCTAGCTCTTTGAAACTTGACACAATAAAGCAGTTTTCAAGTTCTATCTCTATGGATTGTTTGCTGTTGATGTAGCCCTAAGCAGAGACTGGCGAGAATCACTTTTATGGAAAGGGCCTGCGAAGCTTCCAAAAAACTACGAGGTTGCGCGAAATCACAGCACACCCTTTTTCACCCAATCTTGATGAAACTTTCAGGTAATGATCAGTACACCAATACCACTTGGCTCACCAAATTTCGTTCTTCTAGTTTAAACTGTTCGTTGGCAGTAACCGGTTTCATTTTGAGGTTTCACTCTGTTTTCTCCTATAGGGATACATGTATTTGGAACTCTAAAACAAACACGGTTTGTGCTAGCTCTTTGAAACTTGACACAATAAAGCAGTTTCAAGTTCTATCTCTATGGTTTGTTTGCTGTTGATGTAGCCCTAAGCAGAGACTGGCGAGAATCACTTTCATGGAAAGGGCCTGCCAAGCTTCCAAAAAACTACGAGTTCCCCGAAATCTCAGCACACCCTTTTTCACCCAATCTTCATGAAACTTTCAGGTAATGATCAGTACACCAATCCCATTTGGCTCACCAAATTTCGTTCTTCTAGGTTAAACCGTTCGTTGGCAATAACCGGTTTCATTTTGAGGTTTCACTCTGTTTTCTCCTATAGGGATACATGTATTTGGAACTCTAAATCAAACACCGTTTGTGCTAGCTCTTTGAAACTTGACACAATAAAGCAGTTTCAAGTTCTATCTCTATGATTTGTTTGCTGTTGATGTAGCCCTAAGCAGAGACTGGCGAGAATCACTTTCATGGAAAGGGCCTGCCAAGCTTCCAAAAAACTACGAGTTGCCCGAAATCTCAGCACACCCTTTTTCACCCAATCTTGATGAAACTTTCAGGTAATGATCAGTACACCAATCCCACTTGGCTCACCAAATTTCGTTCTTCTAGGTTAAACCGTTCGTTGGCAGTAACCGGTTTCATTTTGAGGTTTCACTCTGTTTTCTGCTATAGGGATACATGTATTTGGAACTCTAATCAAACACGGTTGGTGCTAGCTCTTTGAATCTTGACACAATAAAGCAGTTTCAAGTTCTATCTCTACGGTTTGTTTGCTGTTGATGTAGCCCTAAGCAGAGACTGGCGAGAATCACTTTCATGGAAAGGGCCTGCCAAGCTTCCAAAAAACTACGAGTTGCCCGAAATCTCAGCACACACTTTTTCACCCAATCTTGAGGAAACATTCAGGTAATGATCAGTACACCAATCCCTCTTGTCTCGCCAAATTTCGTTCTTCTAGGTTAAACCGTTCGTTGGCAGTAACCGGTTTCATTTTGAGGTTTCACTCTGTTTTCTCCTATAGGGATACATGTATTTGGAACTCTAAATCAAACACGGTTTGTGCTAGCTCTTTGAAACGTGACACAATAAAGCAGTTTCAAGTTCTATCTCTATGGTTTGTTTGCTGTTGATGTAGCCCTAAGCAGAGATTGGCGAGAATCACTTTCATGGAAAGGGCCTGCCAAGCTTCCAAAAAACTACGAGTTGCCCGAAATCACAGCACACCCTTTTTCACCCAATCTTGATGAAACTTTCAGGTAATGATCAGTACACCAATCCCACTTGGCTCGCCAAATTTCGTTCTTCTAGGTTAAACCGTTCGTTGCCAGTAACCGGTTTCATTTTGAGGTTTCACTCTGTTTTCTCCTATAGGGATACATGTATTTGGAACTCTAAATCAAACACGGTTTGTGCTAGCTCTTTGAAACTTGACACAATAAAGCAGTTTCAAGTTCTATCTCTATGGTTTGTTTGCTGTTGATGTATCCCTAAGCAGAGACTGGCGAGAATCACTTCCATGGAAAGGCCCTGCCAAGGTTCCAAAAACTACGAGTTGCCAGAAATCTCAGCACACACTTTTTCACCCAATCTTGATGAAACTTTCAGGTAATGATCAGTACACCAATCCCACTTGGCTTGCCAAATTTCGTTCTTCTAGGTTAAACCGGTCGTTGGCAGTAACCGGTTTCATTTTGAGGTTTCACTCTGTTTTCTCCTATAGGGATACATGTATTTGGAACTCTAAATCAAACACGGTTTGTGCTAGCTCTTTGAAACTTGAAACAATAAAGCAGTTTCAAGTTCTATCTCTATGGTTTGTTTGCTGTTGATGTAGGCCTAAGCAGAGACTGGCGAGAATCACTTCCATGGAAAGGCCCTGCCAAGGTTCCAAAAAACTACGAGTTGCCAGAAATCTCAGCACACACTTTTTCACCCAATCTTGATGAAACTTTCAGGTAATGATCAGTACACCAATCCCACTTGGCTCGCCAAATTTCGTTCTTCTAGGTTAAACCGTTTGTTGGCAGTAACCGGTTTCATTTTGAGGTTTCACTCTGTTTTCTCCTATAGGGATACATATATTTGGAACTCTAAATCAAACACGGTTTGTGCTAGCTCTTTGAAACTTGAAACAATAAAGCAGTTTCAAGTTCTATCTCTATGGTTTGTTTGCTGTTGATGTAGGCCTAAGCAGAGACTGGCGAGAATCACTTCCACGGAAAGGCCCTGCCAAGCTTCCAGAAAACTACGAGTTGCCAGAAATCTCAGCACACCCTTTTTCACCCAATCTTGATGAAACTTTCAGGTAATGATCAGTACACCAATCCCACTTGGCTCGCCAAACTTCGTTCTTCTAGGTTAAACCGTTCGTTGGCAGTAACCGGTTTCATTTTGAGGTTTCACTCTGTTTTCTCCTATAGGGATACATGTATTTGGAACTCTAAATCAAACACCGTTTGTGCTAGCTCTTGAAACTTGACACAATAAAGCAGTTTCAAGTTCTATCTCTACGGTTTGTTTGCTGTTGATGTAGCCCTAAGCAGAGACTGGCGAGAATCACTTTCATGGAAAGGGCCTGCCAGCTTCCAAAAAACTACGAGTTGCCCGAAATCTCAGCACACACTTTTTCACCCAATCTTGAGGAAACATTCAGGTAATGATCAGTACACCAATCCCTCTTGTCTCGCCAAATTTCGTTCTTCTAGGTTAAACCGTTCGTTGGCAGTAACCGGTTTCATTTTGAGGTTTCACTCTGTTTTCTCCTATAGGGATACATGTATTTGGAACTCTAAATCAAACACGGTTTGTGCTAGCTCTTTGAAACGTGACACAATAAAGCAGTTTCAAGTTCTATCTCTATGGTTTGTTTGCTGTTGATGTAGCCCTAAGCAGAGATTGGCGAGAATCACTTTCATGGAAAGGGCCTGCCAAGCTTCCAAAAAACTACGAGTTGCCCGAAATCACAGCACACCCTTTTTCACCCAATCTTGATGAAACTTTCAGGTAATGATCAGTACACCAATCCCACTTGGCTCGCCAAATTTCGTTCTTCTAGGTTAAACCGTTCGTTGCCAGTAACCGGTTTCATTTTGAGGTTTCACTCTGTTTTCTCCTATAGGGATACATGTATTTGGAACTCTAAATCAAACACGGTTTGTGCTAGCTCTTTGAAACTTGACACAATAAAGCAGTTTCAAGTTCTATCTCTATGGTTTGTTTGCTGTTGATGTATCCCTAAGCAGAGACTGGCGAGAATCACTTCCATGGAAAGGCCCTGCCAAGGTTCCAAAAAACTACGAGTTGCCAGAAATCTCAGCACACACTTTTTCACCCAATCTTGATGAAACTTTCAGGTAATGATCAGTACACCAATCCCACTTGGCTTGCCAAATTTCGTTCTTCTAGGTTAAACCGGTCGTTGGCAGTAACCGGTTTCATTTTGAGGTTTCACTCTGTTTTCTCCTATAGGGATACATGTATTTGGAACTCTAAATCAAACACGGTTTGTGCTAGCTCTTTGAAACTTGAAACAATAAAGCAGTTTCAAGTTCTATCTCTATGGTTTGTTTGCTGTTGATGTAGGCCTAAGCAGAGACTGGCGAGAATCACTTCCATGGAAAGGCCCTGCCAAGGTTCCAAAAAACTACGAGTTGCCAGAAATCTCAGCACACACTTTTTCACCCAATCTTGATGAAACTTTCAGGTAATGATCAGTACACCAATCCCACTTGGCTCGCCAAATTTCGTTCTTCTAGGTTAAACCGTTTGTTGGCAGTAACCGGTTTCATTTTGAGGTTTCACTCTGTTTTCTCCTATAGGGATACATATATTTGGAACTCTAAATCAAACACGGTTTTTGCTAGCTCTTTGAAACTTGAAACAATAAAGCAGTTTCAAGTTCTATCTCTATGGTTTGTTTGCTGTTGATGTAGGCCTAAGCAGAGACTGGCGAGAATCACTTCCACGGAAAGGCCCTGCCAAGCTTCCAGAAAACTACGAGTTGCCAGAAATCTCAGCACACCCTTTTTCACCCAATCTTGATGAAACTTTCAGGTAATGATCAGTACACCAATCCCACTTGGCTCGCCAAACTTCGTTCTTCTAGGTTAAACCGTTCGTTGGCAGTAACCGGTTTCATTTTGAGGTTTCACTCTGTTTTCTCCTATAGGGATACATGTATTTGGAACTCTAAATCAAACATGGTTTGTGCTAGCTCTTTGAAACTTGACACAATAAAGCAGTTTCAAGTTCTATCTCTATGGTTTGTTTGCTGTTGATGTAGCCCTAAGCAGAGACTGGCGAGAATCACTTTCATGGAAAGGGCCTGCCAAGCTTCCAAAAAACTACGAGTTGCCTGAAATCTCAGCACACACTTTTTCACCCAATCTTGATGAAACTTTCAGGTAATGATCAGTACACCAATCCCACTTGGCTCGCCAAATTTCGTTCCTCTAGGTTAAACCGTTCGTTGGCAGTAACCGGTTTCATTTTGAGGTTTCACTCTGTTTTCTCCTATAGGGATACATGTATTTGGAACTCTAAATCCAACACGGTTTGTGCTAGCTCTTCGAAACTTTACACAATAAAGCAGTTTCAAGTTCTATCTCTATGGTTTGTTTGCTGTTGATGTAGCCCTAAGCAGAGACTGGCGAGAATCACTTGCATGGAAAGGGCCTGCGAAGCTTCCAAAAAACTACGAGTTGCCTGAAATCTCAGCAAACACTTTTTCACCCAATCTTGATGAAACTTTCAGGTAATGATCAGTACACCAATCCCACTTGGCTCGCCCAATTTCGTTCTTCTAGGTTAAACCGTTCGTTGGCAGTAACCGGTTTCATTTTGAGGTTTCACCTTGTTTTCTCCTATAGGGATACATGTATTTGGAACTCTAAATCAAACATTGTTTGTGCTAGCTCTTTGAAACTTGACACAATAAAGCAGTTTCAAGTTCTATCTCTATGGTTTGTTTGCTGTTGATGTAGCCCTAAGCAGAGACTGGCGAGAATCACTTTCATGGAAAGGGCCTGCCAAGCTTCCAAAAAACTAGGAGTTGCCTGAAATCTCAGCACACACTTTTTCACCCAATCTTGATGATACTGTCAGGTAATGATCAGTACACCAATCCCACTTGGCTCGCCAAATTTCGTTCTTCTAGGTTAAACCGTTCATTGGCAGTAACCGGTTTCATTTTGAGGTTTCACTCTGTTTTCTCCTATAGGGATACACGTATTTGGAACTCTAAATCAAACACGGTTTGTGCTAGCTCTTTGAAACTTGACACAATAAAGCAGTTTCAAGTTCTCTCTCTATGGTTAGTTTGCTGTTGATGTAGTTGTAAGCAGAGACTGGCGAGAATCACTTTCATGGAAAGGGCCTGCCAAGCTTCCAAAAAACTACGAGTTGCCCGAAATCTCAGCACACCCTTTTTCACCCAATCTTGATGAAACTTTCAGGTAATGATCAGTACACCAATCCCACTTGGCTCGCCAAATTTCGTTCTTCTAGGTTAAACCGTTCGTTGGCAGTAACCGGTTTCATTTTGAGGTTTCACTCTGTTTTCTCCTATAGGGATACATGTATTTGGAACTCTAAATCAAACACGGTTTTTGCTAGCTCTTTGAAACTTGACACAATAAAGCAGTTTCAAGTTCTATCTCTATGGTTTGTTTGCTGTTGATGTAGCCCTAAGCAGAGACTGGCGAGAATCACTTTCATGGAAAGGGCCTGCCAAGCTTCCAAAAAATACGAGTTGCCTGAAATCTCAGCACAACCTTTTTCACCCAATCTTGATGAAACTTTCAGGAAATGATCAGTACACCAATCCCACTTGGCTCGCCAAATTTCGTTCTTCTAGGTTAAACCGTTCGTTGGCAGTAACCGGTTTTATTTTGAGGTTTCACTCTGTTTTCTCCTATAGGGATACATGTATTTGGAACTCTAAATCAAACACGGTTTGTGCTAGCTCTTTGAAACTTGACACAATAAAGCAGTTTCAAGTTCTATCTCTATGGTTTGTTTGCTGTTGATGTAGCCCTAAGCAGAGACTGGCGAGAATCACTTTCATGGAAAGGGCCTGCCAAGCTTCCAAAAAACTACGAGTTGCCTGAAATCTCAGCACTCCCTTTTTCACCCAATCTTGATGAAACTTTCAGGTAATGATCATTACACCAATCCCACTTGGCTCGCCAAATTTCGTTCTTCTAGGTTAAACCGTTCGTTGGCAGTAACCGGTTTCATTTTGAGGTTTCACTCTGTTTTCTCCTATAGGGATATATGTATTTGGAACTCTAAATCAAACACGGTTTGTGCTAGCTCTTTGAAACTTGACACAATAAAGCAGTTTCAAGTTCTATCTCTACGGTTTGTTTGCTGTTGATGTAGCCCTAAGCAGAGACTGGCGAGAATCACTTTCATGGAAAGGGCCTGCCAAGCTTCCAAAAAACTACGAGTTGCCTGAAATCTCAGCACACCCTTTTTCACCCAATCTTGATGAAACGTTCAGGTAATGATCAGTACACCAATCCCACTTGGCTCGCCAAATTTCGTTCTTCTAGGTTAAACCGTTCGTTGGCAGTAACCGGTTTCAATTTGAGGTTTCACTCTGTTTTCTCCTATAGGGATACATGTATTTGGAACTCTAAATCAAACACGGTTTGTGCTAGCTCTTTGAAACTTGACACAATAAAGCAGTTTCAAGTTCTATCTCTATGGTTTGTTTGCTGTTGATGTAGCCCTAAGCAGAGACTGGCGAGAATCACTTTCATGGAAAGAGCCTGCCAAGCTTCCAAAAAACTACGAGTTGCCTGAAATCTCAGCACACACCTTTTCACCCAATCTTGATGAAACTTTCAGGTAATGATCAGTACACCAATCCGACTTGGCTCGCCAAATTTCGTTCTTCTAGGTTAAACCGTTCGTTGGCAGTAACCGGTTTCATTTTGAGGTTTCACTCTGTTTTCTCCTATAGGGATACATGTATTTGGAACTCTAAATCAAACACGGTTTGTGCTAGCTCTTTGAAACTTGACACAATAAAGCAGTTTCAAGTTCTATCTCTATGGTTTGTTTGTCGTTGATGTAGCCTTAAGCAGAGACTGGCGAGAATCACTTTCATGAAAAGGGCCTGCCAAGCTTCCAAAAAACTACGAGTTGCCTGAAATCTCAGCACAACTTTTTGACCCAATCTTGATGAAACTTTCATGTAATGATCAGTTCACCAATCCCACTTGGCTCGCCAAATTTCGTTCTTCTAGGTTAAACCGTTCGTTGGCAGTAACCGGTTTCATTTTGAGGTTTCACTCTGTTTTCTCGTATATGGATACATGTATTTGGAACTCTAAATCAAACACGGTTTGTGCTATCTCTTTGAAACTTGACACAATAAAGCAGTTTCAAGTTCTATCTCTATGGTTTGTTTGCTGTTGATGTAGCCCTAAGCAGAGACTGGCGAGAATCACTTTCATGGAAAGGGCCTGCCAAGCTTCCAAAAAACTACGAGTTGCCTGAAATCTCAGCACACCCTTTTTCACCCAATCTTGATGAAACTTTCAGGTAATGATCAGTACACCAATCCCACTTGGCTCGCCAAATTTCGTTCTTCCAGGTTAAACCGGTCGTTGGCAGTAACCGGTTTCATTTTGAGGTTTCACTCTGTTTTCTTCTATAGGGATACATGTATTTGGAAATCCAAATCAAACACGGTTTGTGCTAGCTCTTTGAAACTTGACACAATAAAGCAGTTTCAAGTTCTATCTCTATGGTTTGTTTGCTGTTGATGTAGCCCTAAGCAGAGACTGGCGAGAATCACTTTCATGGAAAGGGCCTGCCAAGCTTCCAAAAAACTACGAGTTGCCTGAAATCTCACCACACCCTTTTTCACCCAATCTTGATGAAACTTTCAGGTAATGATCAGTACACCAATCCCACTTGGCTCGCCAAATTTCGTTCTTCTAGGTTAAACCGTTCGTTGGCAGTAACCGGTTTCATTTTGAGGTTTCACTCTGTTTTCTCCTATAGGGATACATGTATTTGGAACTCTAAATCAAACACGGTTTGTGCTAGCTCTTTGAAACTTGACACAATAAAGCAGTTTCAAGTTCTATCTCTATGGTTTGTTTGCTGTTGATGTAGCCCTAAGCAGAGACTGGCGAGAATCACTTTCATGGAAAGGGCCTGCCAAGCTTCCAAAAAACTACGAGTTGCCTGAAATCTCAGCACACCCTTTTTCACCAAATCTTGATGAAACTTTCAGGTAATGATCAGTACACCGATCCCACTTGGCTGGGCAAATTTCGTTCTTCTAGGTTAAACCGTTCGATGGCAGTAACCGGTTTCATTTTGAGGTTTCACTCTGTTTTCTCCTATAGGGATACATGTATTTGGAACTCTAAATCAAACACGGTTTGTGCTAGCTCTTTGAAACTTGACACAATAAAGCAGTTTCAAGTTCTATCTCTATGGTTTGTTTGCCATTGATGTCGCCCTAAGCAGAGAGTGGCGAGAATCACTTTCATGGAAAGGGCCTGCCAAGGTTCCAAAAAACTACGAGTTGCCTGAAATCTCAGCACACCCTTTTTCACCCAATCTTGATGAAACTTTCAGGTAATGATCAGTACACCAATCCCACTTGGCTCACCAAATTTCGTTCTTCTAGGTTAAACCGTTCGTTGGCAGTAACCGGTTTCATTTTGAGGTTTCACTCTGTTTTCTCCTATAGGGATACATGTATTTGGAACTCTAAATCAAACACGGTTTGTGCTAGCTCTTTGAAACTTGACACAATAAAGCAGTTTCAAGTTCTATCTCTATGGTTTGTTTGCTGTTGATGTAGCCCTAAGCAGAGACTGGCGAGAATCACTTTCATGGAAAGGGCCTGCCAAGCTTCCAAAAAATACGAGTTGCCTGAAATCTCAGCACAACCTTTTTCACCCAATCTTGATGAAACTTTCAGGAAATGATCAGTACACCAATCCCACTTGGCTCGCCAAATTTCGTTCTTCTAGGTTAAACCGTTCGTTGGCAGTAACCGGTTTTATTTTGAGGTTTCACTCTGTTTTCTCCTATAGGGATACATGTATTTGGAACTCTAAATCAAACACGGTTTGTGCTAGCTCTTTGAAACTTGACACAATAAAGCAGTTTCAAGTTCTATCTCTATGGTTTGTTTGCTGTTGATGTAGCCCTAAGCAGAGACTGGCGAGAATCACTTTCATGGAAAGGGCCTGCCAAGCTTCCAAAAAACTACGAGTTGCCTGAAATCTCAGCACTCCCTTTTTCACCCAATCTTGATGAAACTTTCAGGTAATGATCATTACACCAATCCCACTTGGCTCGCCAAATTTCGTTCTTCTAGGTTAAACCGTTCGTTGGCAGTAACCGGTTTCATTTTGAGGTTTCACTCTGTTTTCTCCTATAGGGATATATGTATTTGGAACTCTAAATCAAACACGGTTTGTGCTAGCTCTTTGAAACTTGACACAATAAAGCAGTTTCAAGTTCTATCTCTACGGTTTGTTTGCTGTTGATGTAGCCCTAAGCAGAGACTGGCGAGAATCACTTTCATGGAAAGGGCCTGCCAAGCTTCCAAAAAACTACGAGTTGCCTGAAATCTCAGCACACCCTTTTTCACCCAATCTTGATGAAACGTTCAGGTAATGATCAGTACACCAATCCCACTTGGCTCGCCAAATTTCGTTCTTCTAGGTTAAACCGTTCGTTGGCAGTAACCGGTTTCAATTTGAGGTTTCACTCTGTTTTCTCCTATAGGGATACATGTATTTGGAACTCTAAATCAAACACGGTTTGTGCTAGCTCTTTGAAACTTGACACAATAAAGCAGTTTCAAGTTCTATCTCTATGGTTTGTTTGCTGTTGATGTAGCCCTAAGCAGAGACTGGCGAGAATCACTTTCATGGAAAGAGCCTGCCAAGCTTCCAAAAAACTACGAGTTGCCTGAAATCTCAGCACACACCTTTTCACCCAATCTTGATGAAACTTTCAGGTAATGATCAGTACACCAATCCGACTTGGCTCGCCAAATTTCGTTCTTCTAGGTTAAACCGTTCGTTGGCAGTAACCGGTTTCATTTTGAGGTTTCACTCTGTTTTCTCCTATAGGGATACATGTATTTGGAACTCTAAATCAAACACGGTTTGTGCTAGCTCTTTGAAACTTGACACAATAAAGCAGTTTCAAGTTCTATCTCTATGGTTTGTTTGTCGTTGATGTAGCCTTAAGCAGAGACTGGCGAGAATCACTTTCATGAAAAGGGCCTGCCAAGCTTCCAAAAAACTACGAGTTGCCTGAAATCTCAGCACAACTTTTTGACCCAATCTTGATGAAACTTTCATGTAATGATCAGTTCACCAATCCCACTTGGCTCGCCAAATTTCGTTCTTCTAGGTTAAACCGTTCGTTGGCAGTAACCGGTTTCATTTTGAGGTTTCACTCTGTTTTCTCGTATATGGATACATGTATTTGGAACTCTAAATCAAACACGGTTTGTGCTATCTCTTTGAAACTTGACACAATAAAGCAGTTTCAAGTTCTATCTCTATGGTTTGTTTGCTGTTGATGTAGCCCTAAGCAGAGACTGGCGAGAATCACTTTCATGGAAAGGGCCTGCCAAGCTTCCAAAAAACTACGAGTTGCCTGAAATCTCAGCACACCCTTTTTCACCCAATCTTGATGAAACTTTCAGGTAATGATCAGTACACCAATCCCACTTGGCTCGCCAAATTTCGTTCTTCCAGGTTAAACCGGTCGTTGGCAGTAACCGGTTTCATTTTGAGGTTTCACTCTGTTTTCTTCTATAGGGATACATGTATTTGGAAATCCAAATCAAACACGGTTTGTGCTAGCTCTTTGAAACTTGACACAATAAAGCAGTTTCAAGTTCTATCTCTATGGTTTGTTTGCTGTTGATGTAGCCCTAAGCAGAGACTGGCGAGAATCACTTTCATGGAAAGGGCCTGCCAAGCTTCCAAAAAACTACGAGTTGCCTGAAATCTCACCACACCCTTTTTCACCCAATCTTGATGAAACTTTCAGGTAATGATCAGTACACCAATCCCACTTGGCTCGCCAAATTTCGTTCTTCTAGGTTAAACCGTTCGTTGGCAGTAACCGGTTTCATTTTGAGGTTTCACTCTGTTTTCTCCTATAGGGATACATGTATTTGGAACTCTAAATCAAACACGGTTTGTGCTAGCTCTTTGAAACTTGACACAATAAAGCAGTTTCAAGTTCTATCTCTATGGTTTGTTTGCTGTTGATGTAGCCCTAAGCAGAGACTGGCGAGAATCACTTTCATGGAAAGGGCCTGCCAAGCTTCCAAAAAACTACGAGTTGCCTGAAATCTCAGCACACCCTTTTTCACCAAATCTTGATGAAACTTTCAGGTAATGATCAGTACACCGATCCCACTTGGCTGGGCAAATTTCGTTCTTCTAGGTTAAACCGTTCGATGGCAGTAACCGGTTTCATTTTGAGGTTTCACTCTGTTTTCTCCTATAGGGATACATGTATTTGGAACTCTAAATCAAACACGGTTTGTGCTAGCTCTTTGAAACTTGACACAATAAAGCAGTTTCAAGTTCTATCTCTATGGTTTGTTTGCCATTGATGTCGCCCTAAGCAGAGAGTGGCGAGAATCACTTTCATGGAAAGGGCCTGCCAAGGTTCCAAAAAACTACGAGTTGCCCGAAATCTCAGCACACCCTTTTTCACCCAATCTTGATGAAACTTTCAGGTAATGATCAGTACACCAATCCCACTTGGCTCACCAAATTTCGTTCTTCTAGGTTAAACCGTTCGTTGGCAGTAACCGGTTTCATTTTGAGGTTTCACTCTGTTTTCTCCTATAGGGATACATGTATTTGGAACTCTAAATCAAACACGGTTTGTGCTAGCTCTTTGAAACTTGACACAATAAAGCAGTTTCAAGTTCTATCTCTATGGTTTGTTTGCTGTTGATGTAGCCCTAAGCAGAGACTGGCGAGAATCACTTTCATGGAAAGGGCCTGCCAAGCTTCCAAAAAACTACGAGTTGCCCGAAATCTCAGCACACACTTTTTCACCCAATCTTGATGAAACTTTCAGGTAATGATCAGTACACCAATCCCACTTGGCTCGCCTAATTTCGTTCTTCTAGGTTAAACCGTTCATTGGCAGTAACCGGTTTCATTTTGAGGTTTCACTCTGTTTTCTCCTATAGGGATACATGTATTTGGAACTCTAAATCAAACACGGTTTGTGCTAGCTCTTTGAAACTTGACACAATAAAGCAGTTTCAAGTTCTATCTCTATGGTTTGTTTGCTGTTGATGTAGCCCTAAGCAGAGACTGGCGAGAATCACTTTCATGGAAAGGGCCTGCCAAGCTTCCAAAAAACTACGAGTTTCCCGAAATCTCATTTCACCCAATCTTGATGAAACTTTCAGGTAATGATCAGTACACCAATCCCACTTGGCTCGCCAAATTTCGTTCTTCTAGGTTAAACCGTTCGTTGCCAGTAACCGGTTTCATTTTGAGGTTTCACTCTGTTTTCTCCTATAGGGATACATGTATTTGGAAATCTAAATCAAACACAGTTTGTGCTAGCTCTTTGAAACTTGACACAATAAAGCAGTTTCAAGTTCTATCTCTATGGTTTGTTTGCTGTTGATGTAGCCCTAAGCAGAGACTGGCGAGAATCACTTTCATGAAAAGGGCCTGCCAAGCTTCCAAAAAACTAGGAGTTGCCCGAAATCTCAGCACACCCTTTTTCACCCAATCTTGATGAAACTTTCAGGTAATGATCAGCACACCAATCCCACTTGGCTTGCCAAATTTCGTTCTTCTAGGTTAAACCGGTCGTTGGCAGTAACCGGTTTCATTTTGAGGTTTCACTCTGTTTTCTCCTATAGGGATACATGTATTTGGAAATCTAAATCAAACACAGTTTGTGCTAGCTCTTTGAAACTTGACACAATAAAGCAGTTTCAAGTTCTATCTCTATGGTTTGTTTGCTGTTGAGGTAGCCCTAAGCAGAGACTGGCGAGAATCACTTTTATGGAAAGGGCCTGCCAAGCTTCCAAAAAACTACGAGTTGCCCGAAATCACAGCACACCCTTTTTCACCCAATCTTGATGAAACTTTCAGGTAATGATCAGTACACCAATCCCACTTGGCTCGCCAAATTTCGTTCTTCTAGTTTAAACCGTTCATTGGCAGTAACCGGTTTCATTTTGAGGTTTCACTCTGTTTTCTCCTATAGGGATACATGTATTTGGAACTCTAAATCAAACACGGTTTGTGCTAGCTCTTTGAAACTTGACACAATAAAGCAGTTTCAAGTTCTATCTCTATGGTTTGTTTGCTGTTGATGTAGCCCTAAGCAGAGACTGGCGAGAATCACTTTCATGGAAAGGGCCTGCCAAGCTTCCAAAAAACTACGAGTTGCCCGAAATCTCAGCACACCCTTTTTCACCCAATCTTGATGAAACTTTCAGGTAATGATCAGTACACCAATCCCACTTGGCTCGCCAAATTTCGTTCTTCTAGGTTAAACCGTTCGTTGGCAGTAACCGGTTTCATTTTGAGGTTTCACTCTGTTTTCTCCTATAGGGATACATGTATTTGGAACTCTAAATCAAACACGGTTTTTGCTAGCTCTTTGAAACTTGACACAATAAAGCAGTTTCAAGTTCTATCTCTATGGTTTGTTTGCTGTTGATGTAGCCCTAAGCAGAGACTGGCGAGAATCACTTTCATGGAAAGGGCCTGCCAAGCTTCCAAAAAACTACGAGTTGCCTTAAATCTCAGCACAACCTTTTTCACCCAATCTTGATGAAACTTTCAGGAAATGATCAGTACACCAATCCCACTTGGCTCGCCAAATTTCGTTCTTCTAGGTTAAACCGTTCATTGGCAGTAACCGGTTTTATTTTGAGGTTTCACTCTGTTTTCTCCTACAGGGATACATGTATTTGGAACTCTAAATCAAACACGGTTTGTGCTAGCTCTTTGAAACTTGACACAATAAAGCAGTTTCAAGTTCTATCTCTATGGTTTGTTTGCTGTTGATGTAGCCCTAAGCAGAGACTGGCGAGAATCACTTTCATGGAAAGGGCCTGCCAAGCTTCCAAAAACTACGAGTTGCCTGAAATCTCAGCACTCCCTTTTTCACCCAATCTTGATGAAACGTTCAGGTAATGATCAGTACACCAATCCCACTTGGCTCGCCAAATTTCGTTCTTCTAGGTTAAACCGTTCGTTGGCAGTAACCGGTTTCATTTTGAGGTTTCACTCTGTTTTCTCCTATAGGGATACATGTATTTGGAACTCTAAATCAAACACGGTTTTTGCTAGCTCTTTGAAACTTGACACAATAAAGCAGTTTCAAGTTCTATCTCTATGGTTTGTTTGCTGTTGATGTAGCCCTAAGCAGAGACTGGCGAGAATCACTTTCATGGAAAGGGCCTGCCAAGCTTCCAAAAATCTACGAGTTGCCTGAAATCTCAGCACTCCCTTTTTCACCCAATCTTGATGAAACGTTCAGGTAATGATCAGTACACCAATCCCACTTGGATCGCCAAATTTCGTTCTTCTAGGTTAAACCGTTCGTTGGCAGTAACCGGTTTCATTTTGAGGTTTCACTCTGTTTTCTCCTATAGGGATACATGTATTTGGAACTCTAAATCAAACACGGTTTGTGCTAGCTCTTTGAAACTTGACACAATAAAGCAGTTTCAAGTTCTAACTCTATGGTTTGTTTGCTGTTTATGTAGCCCTAAGCAGAGACTGGCGAGAATCACTTTTATGGAAAGGGCCTGCGAAGCTTCCAAAAAACTACGAGGTTGCCCGAAATCACAGCACACCCTTTTTCACCCAATCTTGATGAAACTTTCAGGTAATGATCAGTACACCAATCCCACTTGACTCACCAAATTTCGTTCTTCTAGGTTAAACCGTTCGTTGGCAGTAACTGGTTTCATTTTGAGGTTTCACTCTGTTTTCTCCTATAGGGATACATGTATTTGGAACTCTAAATCAAACACGGTTTGTGCTAGCTCTTTGAAACTTGACACAATAAAGCAGTTTCAAGTTCTATCTCTATGGTTTGTTTGCTGTTGATGTAGCCCTAAACAGAGACTGGCGATAATCACTTTCATGGAAAGGGCCTGCCAAGCTTCCAAAAAACTACGAGTTGCCTGAAATCTCAGCACACCCTTTTTCACCCAATCTTGATGAAACTTTCAAGTAATGATCAGTGCACCAATCCCACTTGGCTCGCCAAATTTCGTTCTTCTAGGTTAAACCGTTCGTTGGCAGTAACCGGTTTCATTTTGAGGTTTCACTCTGTTTTCTCCTATAGGGATACATGTATTTGGAACTCTAAATCAAACACGGTTTGTGCTAGCTCTTTGAAACTTGACACAATAAAGCAGTTTCAAGTTCTATCTCTATGGTTTGTTTGCTGTTGATGTAGCCCTAAGCAGAGACTGGCGAGAATCACTTTCATGGAAAGGGCCTGCCAAGCTTCCAAAAAACTACGAGTTGCCCGAAATCTCAGCACACCCTTTTTCACCCAATCTTGATAAAACTTTCAGGTAATGATCAGTACACCAATCCCACTTGGCTCGCCAAATTTCGTTCTTCTAGGTTAAACCGTTCGTTGGCAGTAACCGGTTTCATTTTGAGGTTTCACTCTGTTTTCTCCTATAGGGATACATGTATTTGGAACTCTAAATCAAACACGGTTTGTGCTAGCTGTTTGAAACTTGACACAATAAAGCAGTTTCAAGTTCTATCTCTATGGTTTGTTTGCTGTTGATGTAGCCCTAAGCAGAGACTGGAGAGAATCACTTTCATGGAAAGGGCCTGCCAAGCTTCCAAAAAACTACGAGTTGCCTGAAATCTCAGCACACCCTTTTTCACCCAATCTTGATGAAACTTTCATGTAATGATCAGTACACCAATCCCACTTGGCTCGCCAAATTTCGTTCTTCTAGGTTAAACCGTTCGTTGGCAGTAACCGGTTTCATTTTGAGGTTTCACTCTGTTTTCTCCTATAGGGATATATGTATTTGAAACTCTAAATCAAACACGGTTTGTGCTAGCTCTTTGAAACTTGACACAATAAAGCAGTTTCAAGTTCTATCTCTATGGTTTGTTTGCTGTTGATGTAGCCCTAAGCAGAGACTGGCGAGAATCACTTTCATGGAAAGGGCCTGCCAAGCTTCCAAAAAACTACGAGTTGCCTGAAATCTCAGCACACCCTTTTTCACCCAATCTTGATTAAACTTTCATGTAATTATCAGTACACCAGTCCCACTTGGCTCGCCAAATTTCGTTCTTCTAGGTTAAACCTTTCGTTGGCAGTAACCGGTTTCATTTTGAGGTTTCACTCTGTTTTCTCCTCTAGGGATACATGTATTTGGAACTCTAAATCCAACACGGTTTGTGCTAGCTCTTTGAAACTTGACACAATAAAGCAGTTTCAAGTTCTATCTCTACGGTTTGTTTGCTGTTGATGTAGCCCTAAGCAGAGACTGGCGAGAATCACTTTCATGGAAAGGGCCTGCCAAGCTTCCAAAAAACAGCGAGTTGCCTGAAATCTCAGCACACCCTTTTTCACCCAATCTTGATGAAACGTTCAGGTAATGATCAGTACACCAATCCCTCTTGGCTCGCCAAATTTCGTTCTTCTAGGTTAAACCGTTCGTTGGCAGTAACCGGTTTCATTTTGAGGTTTCACTCTGTTTTCTCCTATAGGGATACATGTATTTGGAACTCTAAATCAAACACGCTTTGTGCTAGCTCTTTGAAACTTGACACAATAAAGCAGTTTCAAGTTCTATCTCTATGGTTTGTTTGCTGTTGATGTAGCCCTAAGCAGAGACTGGCGAGAATCACTTTCATGGAA
>NW_027524717.1:0-28896 GCF_052094955.1 Ictidomys tridecemlineatus
GTTGCCTGAAATCTCAGCAAACATTTTTTCACCCAATCTTGATTATTCTTTCCGGTAATGATCAGTACACCAACACCACTTGGCTCACCAAATTTCGTTCTTCTAGGTTAAACTGTTCGTTTGTAGTAACCGTTTTCATTTTTAGGTTTCACTCTGTTTTCTCCTATAGGGATACATGTATTTGGAACTCTAAGTCAAACACGGTTTGTGCTAGCTCTTTGAAACTTGACACAGTAAAGCAGTTTGAAGTTCTATCTCTATGCTTTGTTTGCTGTTGATGTAGCCCTAAGCAGAGACTGGCGAAAATCACTTTCATGGAAAGGGGTTGACAAGCTTCCAAAAAACTACGGAGTTGCCTGAAATTTCAGCAAACATTTTTTCACCCAATCTTGATGATTCTTTCAGGTAATGATCAGTACACCAAAACCACTTGGCTCACAAAATTTCGTTCTTCTAGGTTAAACCGTTCAATTGCAGTAACCGTTTTCATTTTTAGGTTTCACTCTGTTTTCTCCTATAGGGATACATGTATTTGGAACTCTAAATCAAATACGGTTTGTGCTAGCTCTTTGAAACCTGACACAATAAAGCAGTTTCAAGTTCTTTCTCTATGCTTTGTTTGCTGTTGATGCAGCCCTAAGCAGAGACTGGCGAAAATCACTTTCATGGAAAGGGGTTGCCAAGCTTCCAAAAAACTACGAGTTGCATGAAATCTTAGGCAAACAATTTTTCACCCAATCTTGATGATTCTTTTCAGGTAATGATCAGTACACCAAATCCACTTGGCTCACCAAATTTCGTTCATCTAGGTTAAACCGTTGGTTTCAAGTAACCGTTTTCATTTTTAGATTTCACTCTGTTTTCTCCTATAGGGATACATGTATTTGGAACTCTAAGTCAAACACGGTTTGTGCTAGCTCTTTGAAACTTGACACAATAAAGCAGTTTCAAGTTCTTTCTCTATGCTTTGTTTGCTGTTGATGTAGCCCTAAGCAGAGACTTGTGAAAATCACTTTCATGGAAAGGGGTTGCCAAGCTTCCAAAAAACTACGAGTTGCCTGAAATCTCAGCAAACATTTTTTCACCCAATCTTGATGATTCTTTCAGGTAATGATCAGTTCACCAAATCCACTTGGCTCACCAAATTTCGTTCATCTAGGTTAAACCGTTGGTTTGAAGTAACCGTTTTCATTTTTAGATTTCACTCTGTTTTCTCCTATAGGGATACATGTATTTGGAACTCTAAGTCAAACACGGTTTGTGCTAGCTCTTTGAAACTTGACACAATAAAGCAGTTTCAAGTTCTTTCTCTATGCTTTGTTTGCTGTTGATGTAGCCCTAAGCAGAGACTGGTGAAAATCACTTTCATGGAAAGGGGTTGCCAAGCTTCCAAAAAACTACGAGTTGCCTGAAATCTCAGCAAACATTTTTTCACCCAATCTTCATGATTCTTTCAGGTAATGATCAGTACACCAAAACCACTTGGCTCACCAAATTTCGTTCTTCTAGGTTAAACCGTTCGTTTGCAGTAACCGTTTTCATTTTGAGGTTTCCCTCTGTTTTCTTCTATAGGGATACATGTATTTGGAACTCTAAATCAAACCCGGTTTGTCCTAGCTCTTTGAAACTTGACACAATAAATCAGTTTCAAGTTCTATCTCTATGCTTTGTTGCTCTTGATGCAGCCTTAAGCAGAGACTGGCAAAAATCACTTTCATGGAAAGGCGTTGCCAAGCTTCCAAAAAAACTACGAGTTGCCTGAAATCTCAGCAAACATTTTTTCACCCAATCTTGATTATTCTTTCCGGTAATGATCAGTACACCAACACCACTTGGCTCACCAAATTTCGTTCTTCTAGGTTAAACTGTTCGTTTGTAGTAACCGTTTTCATTTTTAGGTTTCACTCTGTTTTCTCCTATAGGGATACATGTATTTGGAACTCTAAGTCAAACACGGTTTGTGCTAGCTCTATGAAACTTGACACAGTAAAGCAGTTTGAAGTTCTATCTCTATGCTTTGTTTGCTGTTGATGTAGCCCTAAGCAGAGACTGGCGAAAATCACTTTCATGGAAAGGGGTTGACAAGCTTCCAAAAAAACTACGAGTTGCCTGAAATTTCAGCAAACATTTTTCACCCAATCTTGATGATTCTTTCAGGTAATGATCAGTACACCAAACCACTTGGCTCACAAAATTTCGTTCTCTAGGTTAAACCGTTCAATTGCAGTAACCGTTTTCATTTTTAGGTTTCACTCTGTTTTCTCCTATAGGGATACATGTATTTGGAACTCTAAATCAAATACGGTTTGTGCTAGCTCTTTGAAACCTGACACAATAAAGCAGTTTCAAGTTCTTTCTCTATGCTTTGTTTGCTGTTGATGCAGCCCTAAGCAGAGACTGGCGAAAATCACTTTCATGGAAAGGGGTTGCCAAGCTTCAAAAAACTACGAGTTGCATGAAATCTTAGCAAACAATTTTTCACCCAATCTTGATGATTCTTTCAGGTAATGATCAGTACACCAAATCCACTTGGCTCACCAAATTTCGTTCATCTAGGTTAAACCGTTGGTTTGAAGTAACCGTTTTCATTTTTTAGATTTCACTCTGTTTTCTCCTATAGGGATACATGTATTTGGAACTCTAAGTCAAACACGGTTTGTGCTAGGTCTTTGAAAACTTGACACAATAAAGCAGTTTCAAGTTCTTTCTCTATGCTTTGTTTGCTGTTGATGTAGCCCTAAGCAGAGACTTGTGAAAATCACTTTCATGGAAAGGGTTGCCAAGCTTCCAAAAAAACTACGAGTTGCCTGAAATCTCAGCAAACATTTTTTCACCCAATCTTCATGATTCTTTCAGGTAATGATCAGTACACCAAAACCACTTGGCTCACCAAATTTCGTTCTTCTAGGTTAAACCGTTCGTTTGCAGTAAATGTTTAAATTTTTAGGTTTCACTCTGTTTTCTCCTATAGGGATACATGTATTTGGAACTCTAAATCAAACACGGTTTGTGCTAGCTCTTTGAAACTTGACACAATAAAGCAGTTTCAAGTTCTATCTCTATGGTTCGTGTGCAGTTGATGTAGCACTTAGCAGAGACTGGCTAAAATCACTTTAATTGAAAGGGGTTGCCAAGCTTCCAAAAAACTACGAGTTGCCTGAAATCTCAGCAAACATTTCTTGACTCAATCTTGATGATTCTTTCAGGTAATGATCAGTACAGCAAAACCACTTGGCTCCCCAAATTTCGTTCTTCTAGGTTAAACCGTTCATTTGCAGTAACCGTTTTCATTTTTAGGTTTCACTCCGTTTTCTCCTATAGGGATACATGTATTTGGAACTCTAAATCAAACACGGTTTGTGCTAGCTCTTTGAAACTTGACACAATAAAGCAGTTTCAAGTTCTATCTCTATGGTTTGTGTGCTGTTGATGTAGCCCTTAGCAGAGACTGGCTAAAATCACTTTAATTGAAAGGGGTTGCCAAGCTTCCAAAAAACTACGAGTTGCCTGAAATCTCAGCAAACATTTCTTCACCCAATCTTGATGATTCTTTCAGGTAATGATCAGTACACCAAAACCACTTGGCTCCCCAAATTTCGTTCTTCTAGGTTAAACCGTTCAATTGCAGTAACCGTTTTCATTTTTAGGTTTCACTCTGTTTTCTCCTATAGGGATACATGTATTTGGAACTCTAAATCAAACACGGTTTTGTGCTAGCTCTTTGAACCTTGACACAATAAAGCAGTTTCAAGTTCTATCTCTATGCTTTGTTTGCTGTTGATGTAGTCCTAAGCAGAGACTGGCGAAAATCACTTTCATGGAAAGGGGTTGCCAACTTCCAAAAAACTACAAGTTGCCTGAAATCTCAGCAAACATTTTTTCACCCAATCTTGATGATTCTTTCAGGTAATTGTCAGTACACCAAAACCACTTGGCTCACCAAAATTTCGTTCTTCTAGGTTAAACCGTTCGTTTGCAGTAACCGTTTTCATTTTTAGGTTTCACTCTGTTTTCTCCTATAGGGATACATGTATTTGGAACTCTAAATCAAACACGGTTTGTGCTAGCTCTTTGATCCTTGACACAATAAAGCAGTTTCAAGTTCTATCTCTATGGTTTGTTTGCTGTTGATGTAGCCCTAAGCAGAGACTGGCGAAAATCACTTTCATGGAAAGGGGTTGCCAAGCTTTCAAAAAACTACGAGTTGCCTGAAATCTCAGCAAACATTTTTTCACCCAATCTTGATGATTCTTTCAGGTAATGAAGAGTACACCAAAGCCACTTGGCTCACCAAATTTCGTTCTTCTAGATTAAACCGTTCGTTGCAGTAACCGTTTTCATTTTTAGGTTTCACTCTGTTTTCTCCTATAGGGAAACATGTATTTGGAACTCTAAATCAAACACGGTTTGTGCTAGCTCTTTCAAACTTGACACAATAAATCAGTTTCAAGTTCTATCACTATGGTTTGTTTGCTGTTGATGCAGCCCTAAGCTGAGACTGGCGAAAATCACTTTAATGGAAAGGGGTTGCCAAGCTTCCAAAAAACTACGAGTTGCCTGAAATCTCAGCAAACATTTTTTCACCCAATCTTAATGATTCTTTCAGGTAATGATCAGTACACCAAAACCACTTGGCTCACCAAATTTCGTTCTTCTAGGTTAAACCGTTCGTTTGCAGTAACTGTTTTCATTTTTTAGGTTTCACTCTGTTTTCTCCTATAGGGATACATGTATTTGGAACTCTAAATCAAACACGGTTTGTGCTAGCTCTTTGAAACTTGACACAGTAAAGCAGTTTGAAGTTCTGTCTCTATGCTTTGTTTGCTGTTGATGTAGCCCTAAGCAGAGACTGGCGAAAATCACTTTCATGGAAAGGGGTTGACAAGCTTCCAAAAACTATGAGTTGCCTGAAATCTCAGCAAACATTTTTCACCCAATCTTCATGATTCTTTCAGGTAAGGATCAGTACACGAAAACCACTTGGCTCACAAAATTTCGTTCTTCTAGGTTAAACCGTTCAATTGCAGTAACCGTTTTCATTTTTAGGTTTCACTCTGTTTTCTCCTATAGGGATACATGTATTTGGAACTCTAAATCAAACACGGTTTGTGCTAGCTCTTTGAAACGTGACACAATAAAGCAGTTTCAAGTTCTTTCTCTATGCTTTGTTTGCTGTTGATGCAGCCCTAAGCAGAGACTGGCGAAAATCACTTTCATGGAAAGGGTTTGCCAAGCTTCCAAAAAACTACGAGTTGCATGAAATATTAGCAAACATTTTTTCACCCAATCTTGATGATTCTTTCAGGTAATGATCAGTTCACCAAAACCACTTGGCTCACCAAATTTCGTTCTTCTAGGTTAAACCGATGGTTTGAAGTAACCGTTTTCATTTTTAGATTTCACTCTTTTTTCTCCTATAGCGATACATGTATTTGGAACTCTAAATCAAACACGGTTTGTGCTAGCTCTTTGAAACTTGACACAATAAAGCAGTTTCAAGTTCTATCTCTATGGTTGTTTGCTGTTGATGTAGCCCTAAGCAGAGACTGGCGAAAATCATTTTCATGGAAAGGGGTTGCCAAGCTTCCAAAAAACTACGAGTTTCCTGATATCTCAGCAAACATTTTTCACCCAATCTTCATGATTCTTTCAGGTAATGATCAGTACACCAAAACCACTTGGCTCACCAAATTTCGTTCTTCTAGGTTAAACCGTTCGTTTGCAGTAAATGTTTAAATTTTTAGGTATCACTCTGTTTTCTCCTATAGGGATACATGTATTTGGAACTCTAAATCAAACCCGGTTTGTGCTAGCTCTTTGAAACTTGACACAATAAAGCAGTTTCAAGTTCTATCTCTATGCTTTGTTTGCTCTTGATGCAGCCCTAAGCAGAGACTGGCGAAAATCACTTTCATGGAAAGGCGTTGCCAAGCTTCCAAAAAACTACGAGTTGCCTGAAATTTCAGCAAACATTTTTTCACCCAATCTTGATTATTCTTTCCGGTAATGATCAGTACACCAACACCACTTGGCTCACCAAATTTCGTTCTTCTAGGTTAAACTGTTCGTTTGTAGTAACCGTTTTCATTTTTAGGTTTCACTCTGTTTTCTCCTATAGGGATACATGTATTTGGAACTCTAAGTCAAACACGGTTTGTGCTAGCTCTTTGAAACTTGACACAGTAAAGCAGTTTGAAGTTCTATCTCTATGCTTTGTTTGCTGTTGATGTAGCCCTAAGCAGAGACTGGCGAAAATCACTTTCATGGAAAGGGGTTGACAAGCTTCCAAAAAACTACGAGTTGCCTGAAATTTCAGCAAACATGTTTTCACCCAATCTTGATGATTCTTTCAGGTAATGATCAGTACACCAAAACCACTTGGCTCACAAAATTTCGTTCTTCTAGGTTAAACCGTTCAATTGCAGTAACCGTTTTCATTTTTAGGTTTCACTCTGTTTTCTCCTATAGGAATACATGTATTTGGAACTCTAAATCAAATACGGTTTGTGCTAGCTCTTTGAAACCTGACACAATAAAGCAGTTTCAAGTTCTTTCCTCTATGCTTTGTTTGCTGTTGATGCAGCCCTAAGCAGAGACTGGCGAAAATCACTTTCATGGAAAGCGGTTGCCAAGCTTCCAAAAAACTACGAGTTGCATGAAATCTTAGCAAACACTTTTTCACCCAATCTTGATGATTCTTTCAGGTAATGATCAGTTCACCAAATCCACTTGGCTCACCAAATTTCGTTCATCTAGGTTAAACCGTTGGTTTGAAGTAACCGTTTTCATTTTTAGATTTCACTCTGTTTTCTCCTATAGGGATACATGTATTTGGAACTCTAAGTCAAACACGGTTTGTGCTAGCTCTTTGAAACTTGACACAATAAAGCAGTTTCAAGTTCTTTCTCTATGCTTTGTTTGCTGTTGATGTAGCCCTAAGCAGAGACTGGTGAAAATCACTTTCATGGAAAGGGGTTGCCAAGCTTCCAAAAAACTACGAGTTGCCTGAAATCTCAGCAAACATTTTTTCACCCAATCTTCATGATTCTTTCAGGTAATGATCAGTACACCAAAACCACTTGGGCTCACCAAATTTCGTTCTTCTAGGTTAAACCGTTCGTTTGCAGTAACCGTTTTCATTTTGAGGTTTCCCTCTGTTTTCTTCTATAGTGATACATGTATTTGGAACTCTAAATCAAACCCGGTTTGTGCTAGCTCTTTCAAACTTGACACAATAAAGCAGTTTCAAGTTCTATCTCTATGCTTTGTTTGCTCTTGATGCAGCCCTAAGCAGAGACTGGCAAAAATCACTTTCATGGAAAGGCGTTGCCAAGCTTCCAAAAAACTACGAGTTGCCTGAAATCTCAGCAAACATTTTTTCACCCAATCTTGATTATTCTTTCCGGTAATGATCAGTACACCAACACCACTTGGTTCACCAAATTTCGTTCTTCTAGGTTAAACTGTTCGTTTGTAGTAACCGTTTTCATTTTAGGTTTCACTCTGTTTTCTCCTATAGGGATACATGTATTTGGAACTCTAAGTCAAACACGGTTGTGCTAGCTCTTTGAAACTTGACACAGTAAAGCAGTTTGAAGTTCTATCTCTATGCTTTGTTTGCTGTTGATGTAGCCCTAAGCAGAGACTGGCGAAAATCACTTTCATGGAAAGGGGTTGACAAGCTTCCAAAAAACTACGAGTTGCCTGAAATTTCAGCAAACATTTTTTCACCCAATCTTGATGATTCTTTCAGGTAATGATCAGTACACCAAAACCACTTGGCTCACAAAATTTCGTTCTTCTAGGTTAAACCGTTCAATTGCAGTAACCGTTTTCATTTTTAGGTTTCACTCTGTTTTCTCCTATAGGGATACATGTATTTGGAACTCTAAATCAAATACGGTTTGTGCTAGCTCTTTGAAACCTGACACAATAAAGCAGTTTCAAGTTCTTTCTCTATGCTTTGTTTGCTGTTGATGCAGCCCTAAGCAGAGACTGGCGAAAATCACTTTCATGGAAAGGGGTTGCCAAGCTTCCAAAAAAACTACGAGTTGCATGAAATCTTAGCAAACAATTTTTCACCCAATCTTGATGATTCTTTCAGGTAATGATCAGTACACCAAATCCACTTGGCTCACCAAATTTCGTTCATCTAGTTAAACCGTTGGTTTGAAGTAACCGTTTTCATTTTTAGATTTCACTCTGTTTTCTCCTATAGGGATACATGTATTTGGAACTCTAAGTCAAACACGGTTTTGTGCTAGCTCTTTGAAACTTGACACAATAAAGCAGTTTCAAGTTCTTTCTCTATGCTTTGTTTGCTGTTGATGTAGCCTAAGCAGAGACTTGTGAAAATCACTTTCATGGAAAGGGGTTGCAAGCTTCCAAAAAACTACGAGTTGCCTGAAATCTCAGCAAACATTTTTTTACCCAATCTTCATGATTCTTTCAGGTAATGATCAGTACACCAAAACCACTTGGCTCACCAAATTTCGTTCTTCTAGGTTAAACCGTTCGTTTGCAGTAAATGTTTAAATTTTTAGGTTTCACTCTGTTTCTCCTATAGGGATACATGTATTTGGAACTCTAAATCAAACACGGTTTGTGCTAGCTCTTTGAAACTTGACACAATAAAGCAGTTTCAAGTTCTATCTCTATGGTTCGTGTGCAGTTTGATGTAGCCTTAGCAGAGACTGGCTAAAATCACTTTAATTGAAAGGGGTTGCCAAGCTTCCAAAAAACTACGAGTTGCCTGAAATCTCAGCAAACATTTCTTGACTCAATCTTGATGATTCTTTCAGGTAATGATCAGTACACCAAAACCACTTGGCTCCCCAAATTTCGTTCTTCTAGGTTAAACCGTTCATTTGCAGTAACCGTTTTTATTTTTAGGTTTCACTCTGTTTTCTCCTATAGGGATACATGTATTTGGAACTCTAAATCAAACACGGTTTGTGCTAGCTCTTTGAAACTTGACACAATAAAGCAGTTCAAGTTCTATCTCTATGGTTTGTGTGCTGTTGATGTAGCCCTTAGCAGAGACTGGCTAAAATCACTTTAATTGAAAGGGGTTGCCAAGCTTCCAAAAAACTACGAGTTGCCTGAAATCTCAGCAAACATTTCTTCACCCCATCTTGATGATTCTTTCAGGTAATGATCAGTACACCAAAACCACTTGGCTCCCCAAATTTCGTTCTTCTAGGTTAAACCGTTCAATTGCAGTAACCGTTTTCATTTTTAGGTTTCACTCTGTTTTCTCCTATAGGGATACATGTATTTGGAACTCTAAATCAAACACGGTTTGTGCTAGCTGTTTGAACCTTGACACAATAAAGCAGTTTCAAGTTCTATCTCTATGCTTTGTTTGCTGTTGATGTAGTCCTAAGCAGAGACTGGCGAAAATCACTTTCATGGAAAGGGGTTGCCAACTTCCAAAAAACTACGAGTTGCCTGAAATCTCAGCAAACATTTTTTCACCCAATCTTGATGATTCTTTCAGGTAATTGTCAGTACACCAAAACCACTTGGCTCACCAAATTTCGTTCTTCTAGGTTAAACCGTTCGTTTGCAGTAACCGTTTTCATTTTTAGGTTTCACTCTGTTTTCTCCTATAGGGATACATGTATTTGGAACTCTAAATCAAACACGGTTTGTGCTAGCTCTTTGATCCTTGACACAATAAAGCAGTTTCAAGTTCTATCTCTATGGTTTGTTTGCTGTTGATGTAGCCCTAAGCAGAGACTGGCGAAAATCACTTTCATGGAAAGGGGTTGCCAAGCTTCCAAAAAACTACAAGTTGTCTGAAATCTCAGCAAACATTTTTTCACCCAATCTTGATGATTCTTTCAGGTAATGATCAGTACACCAAAGCCACTACGCTCACCAAATTTCGTTCTTCTAGATTAAACCGTTCCTTTGCAGTAACCGTTTTCATTTTTAGGTTTCACTCTGTTTTCTCCTATAGGGAAACATGTATTTGGAACTCTAAATCAAACACGGTTTGTGCTAGCTCTTTCAAACTTGACACAATAAATCAGTTTCAAGTTCTATCACTATGGTTTGTTTGCTGTTGATGCAGCCCTAAGCTGAGAGTGGCGAAAATCACTTTAATGGAAAGGGGTTGCCAAGCTTCCAAAAAACTACGAGTTGCCTGAAATCTCAGCAACATTTTTTCACCCAATCTTAATGATTCTTTCAGGTAATGATCAGTACACCAAAACCACTTGGCTCACCAAATTTCGTTCTTCTAGGTTAAACCGTTCGTTTGCAGTAACCGTTTTCATTTTTAGGTTTCACTCTGTTTTCTCCTATAGGGATACATGTATTTGGAACTCTAAATCAAACACGGTTTGTGCTAGCTCTTTGAAACTTGACACAGTAAAGCAGTTTGAAGTTCTGTTTCTATGCTTTGTTTGCTGTTGATGTAGCCCTAAGCAGAGACTGGCGAAAATCACTTTCATGGAAAGGGGTTGACAAGCTTCCAAAAAACTACGAGTTGCCTGAAATCTCAGCAAACATTTTTTCACCCAATCGTCATGATTCTTTCAGGTAAGGATCAGTACACCAAAACCACTTGGCTCACAAAATTTCGTTCTTCTAGGTTAAACCGTTCAATTGCAGTAACCGTTTTCATTTTTAGGTTTCACTCTGTTTTCTCCTATAGGGATACATGTATTTGGAACTCTAAATCAAACACGGTTTGTGCTAGCTCTTTGAAACGTGACACAATAAAGCAGTTTCAAGTTCTTTCTCTATGCTTTGTTTGCTGTTGATGCAGCCCTAAGCAGAGACTGGCGAAAATCACTTTCATGGAAAGGGGTTGCCAAGCTTCCAAAAAACTACGAGTTGCATGAAATATTAGCAAACATTTTTTTCACCCAATCTTGATGATTCTTTCAGGTAATGATCAGTTCACCAAAACCACTTGGCTCACCAAATTTCGTTCTTCTAGGTTAAACCGATGGTTTGAAGTAACCGTTTTCATTTTTAGATTTCACTCTTTTTTCTCCTATAGCGATACATGTATTTGGAACTCTAAATCAAACACGGTTTGTGCTAGCTCTTTGAAACTTGACACAATAAAGCAGTTTCAAGTTCTATCTCTATGGTTGTTTGCTGTTGATGTAGCCCTAAGCAGAGACTGGCGAAAATCATTTTCATGGAAAGGGGTTGCCAAGCTTACAAAAAACTACGAGTTGCCTGATATCTCAGCAAACATTTTTTCACCCAATCTTCATGATTCTTTCAGGTAATGATCAGTACACCAAAACCACTTGGCTCACCAAATTTCGTTCTTCTAGGTTAAACCGTTCGTTTGCAGTAAATGTTTAAATTTTTAGGTATCACTCTGTTTTCTCCCATAGGGATACATGTATTTGGAACTCTAAATCAAACCCGGTTTGTGCTAGCTCTTTGAAACTTGACACAATAAAGCAGTTTCAAGTTCTATCTCTATGCTTTGTTTGCTCTTGATGCAGCCCTAAGCAGAGACTGGCGAAAATCACTTTCATGGAAAGGGGTTGCCAAGCTTCCAAAAAACTACGAGTTTCCTGAAATCTCAGCAAACATTTTTTCACCCAATCTTGATGATTCTTTCCGGTAATGATCAGTACACCAACACCACTTGGCTCACCAAATTTCGTTCTTCTAGGTTAAACCGTTCGTTTGTAGTAACCGTTTTCATTTTTAGGTTTCACTCTGTTTTCTCCTATAGGGATACATGTATTTGGAACTCTAAATCAAACACGGTTTGTGCTAGCTCTTTGAAACTTGACACAATAAAGCATTTTCAAGTTCTTTCTCTATGCTTTGTTTGCTGTTGATGTAGCCCTAAGCAGAGACTGGTGAAAATCACTTTCATGGAAAGGGGTTGCCAAGCTTCCAAAAAATTATGAGTTGCCTGACATCTCAGCAAACATTTTTTCACCCAATCTTCATGATTCTTTCAGGTAATGATCAGTACACCAAAATCACTTGGCTCACCAAATTTCGTTCTTCTAGGTTAAACCGTTCGTTTGCAGTAAATGTTTAAATTTTTAGGTTTCACTCTGTTTTCTCCTATAGGGATACATGTATTTGGAACTCTAAATCAAACACGGTTTGTGCTAGCTCTTTGAAACTTGACACAATAAAGCAGTTTCAAGTTCTATCTCTATGTTTCGTGTGCTGTTGATGTAGCCCTTAGCAGAGACTGGCTAAAATCACTTTAATTGAAAGGTGTTGCCAAGCTTCCAAAAAACTACGAGTTGCCTGAAATCTCAGCAAACATTTTTTCACCCAATCTTGTTGATTCTTTCAGGTAATGATCAGTACGCTAAAACCACTTGGCTCACCAAATTTCGTTCTTCTAGGTTAAACCGTTCGTTTGCAGTAACCGTTTTCAATTTGAGGTTTCACTCTGTTTTCTCCTATAGGGATACATGTATTTGGAACTCTAAATCAAACCCGGTTTGTGCTAGCTCTTTGAAACTTGACACAATAAAGCAGTTTCAAATTCTATCTCTATGCTTTGTTTGCTCTTGATGCAGCCCTAAGCAGAGACTGGCGAAAATCACTTTCATGGAAAGGGGTTGCCAAGCTTCCAAAAAACTACGAGTTGCCTGAAATCTCAGCAAACATTTTTTCACCCAATCTTGATGATTCTTTCCGGTAATGATCAGTACACCAACACCACTTGGCTCACCAAATTTCGTTCTTCTAGGTTAAACCGTTCGTTTGTAGTAACCGTTTTCATTTTAGGTTTCACTCTGTTTTCTCCTATAGGGATAAATGTATTTGGAACTCTAAATCAAACACGGTTTGTGCTAGCTCTTTAAAACTTAACATAATAAAGCAGTTTCAAGTTCTATCTCTATGCTTTGTTTGCTGTTGATGTAGCCCTAAGCAGAGACTTCCGAAAATCACTTTCATGGAAAGGGGTTGCCAACTTCCAAAAAACTACGAGTTGCCTGAAATCTCAGCAAACATTTTTTCACCCCAATCTTGATGATTCTTTCAGGTAATGATCAGTACACCAAACCACTTGGCTCACCAAATTTCGTTCTTCTAGGTTCAACCGTTCTTTTTCAGTAAACATTTTCATTTTTAGGTTTCACTCTGTTTTCTCCTATAGAAATACATGTATTTGGAACTCTAAATCAAACACGGTTTGTGCTAGCTCTTTGAAACTTGACACAATAAAGCAGTTTCAAGTTCTATCTCTATGGTTTGTTTCCTGTTGATGTAGACCTAAGCAGAGATTGGCGAAAATCACTTTCATGGAAAGGGGTTGCCAAGCTTTCAAAAAACTACGAGTTGCCTGAAATCTCAGCAAACATTTTTTCACCCAATCTTGATGATTCTTTCAGGTAATGAACAGTACACCAAAGCCACTTGGCTCACCAAATTTCGTTCTTCTAGGTTAAACCGTTCGTTTGCAGTAACCGTTTTCATTTTTAGGTTTCACTCTGTTTTCTCCTATAGGGAAACATGTATTTGGAACTCTAAATCAAACACGGTTGTGCTAGCTCTTTGAAACTTGACAACAGGAAAGCAGTTTGAAGTTCTATCTCTATGCTTTGTTTGCTGTTGATGTAGCCCTAAGCAGAGACTGGCAAAAATCACTTTCATGGAACGGGGTTGACAAGCTTCCAAAAAACTACGAGTTGCCTGGAAATCTCAGCAAATATTTTTTAACCCAATCTTCATGATTCTTTCAGGTAATGATCAGTACACCAAAACCACTTGGCTCACCAAATTTTGTTCTTCTAGGTTAAACCGTTCAATTGCAGTAACCGTTTTCATTTTTAGGTTTCACTCTGTTTTCACCTATAGGGATACATGTATTTGGAACTCTAAATCAAACACGGTTTGTGCTAGCTCTTTGAAACTTGACACAATAAAGCAGTTTCAAGTTCTATCTCTATGCTTTGTTTCCTGTTGATGCAGCCCTAAGCAGAGACTGGCGAAAATCACTTTCATGGAAAGGGGTTGCCAAGCTTCCAAAAAACTACGAGTTGCATGAAATCTTAGCAAACATTTTTTCACCCAATCTTGATGATTCTTTCAGGTAATGATCAGTTCACCAAAACCACTTGGCTCACCAAATTTCGTTCTTCTAGGTTAAACCGTTGGTTTGCAGTAACCGTTTTCATTTTTAGGTTTCACTCTGTTTTCTCCTATAGGGATACATGTATTTGGAACCTAAATCAAACACGGTTTGTGCTAGCTCTTTGAAACTTGACACAATAAAGCAGTTTCCAGGTCTATCTCTATGCTTTGTTTGCTGTTGATGTAGCCGTAAGCAGAGACTGGCGAAAATCACTTTCATGGAAAGGGGTTGCCAAGCTTCCAAAAAACTACGAGTTGCCTGAAATCTCAGCAAACATTTTTTCACCCAATCTTCATGATTCTTTCAGGTAATAATCAGTACACCAAAACCACTTGGCTCACCAAATTTCGTTCTTCTAGGTTAAACCGTTCGTTTGCAGTAACCGTTTTCATTTTGAGGTTTCACTCTGTTTTCTCCTATAGGGATACATGTATTTGGAACTCTAAATCAAACACGGTTTGTGCTAGCTCTTTGAAACTTGACACAATAAAGCAGTTTCAAGTTCTATCTCTATGCTTTGTTTGCTGTTGATGCAGCCCTAAGCAGAGACTGGCGAAAATCTCTTTCATTCACAGGGGTTGCCAAGCTTCCAAAAAACTACGAGTTGCCTGAAATCTCAGCAAACATTTTTTCACCCAATCTTGATGATTCTTTCAGGTAATGATCAGTACACCAAAACCACTTGGCTCACCAAATTTCGTTCTTCTAGGTTAAACCGTTGGTTTGCAGTAACCGTTTTCATTTTTAGGTTTCACTCTGTTTTCTCGTAGAGGGATACATGTATTTGGAACTCTAAATCAAACACGGTTTGTGCTAGCTCTTTGAAACTTGACACAATAAAGCAGTTTCAAGTTCTTTCTCTATGGTTTGTGGGCTGTTGATGTAGACCTAAGCAGAGACTGGCGAAAATCACTTTCATGGAAAGGGGTTGCCAAGCTTCCAAAAAACTACGAGTTTCCTGAAATCTCAGCAAACATTTTATCACCCAATCTTCATGATTCTTTCAGGTAATGATCAGTACACCAAAACCACTTGGCTCACCAAATTTCGTTCTTCTAGGTTAAACCATTCGTTTGCAGTAACCGTTTTCATTTTTAGGTTTCACTCTGTTTTCTCCTACAGGGATACATGTATTTGGAACTCTAAATCAAAGACGGTTTGTGCTAGCTCTTTGAAACTTGACACAATAAAGCAGTTTCAAGTTCTGTCTCTATGGTTTGTGTGCTGTTGATGTAGCCCTAAGCAGAGACTGGCTAAAATCACTTTCATGGAAAGGGGTTGCCAAGCTTCCAAAAAACTACGAGTTGCCTGAAATCTCAGCAAACATTTTTTCACCCAATCTTGATGATTCTTTCAGGTAATGATCAGTACACCAAAACCACTTGGCTCACCAAATTTCGTTCTTCTAGGTTAAACCGTTCGTTTGCAGTAACCGTTTTCACTTTTAGGTTTCACTCTGTTTTCTCCTATAGGGATACATGTATTTGGAACTCTAAATCAAACACGGTTTGTGCTAGCTCTTTGAAACTTGAAACAATAAAGCAGTTTCCAGTTCTATCTCTATGCTTTGTTTGCTGTTGCTGTAGCCCTAAGGAGAGACTGGCGAAAATCACTTTCATGGAAAGGGGTTGCCAAGCTTCCAAAAAACTACGAGTTTCCTGAAATCTCAGCAAACATTTTTTCACCCAATCTTGATGATTCTTTCAGGTAATGATCAGTACACGAACACCACTTGGCTCACCAAATTTCGTTCTTCTAGGTTAAACCGTTCATTTGCTGTAACCGTTTTCATTTTTAGGTTTCACTCTGTTTTCTCCTATAGGGATACATGTATTTGGAACTCTAAATCAAACACGGTTTGTGCTAGCTCTTTGAAACTTAACACAATAAAGCAGTTTCAAGTTCTATCTCTATGGTTTGTTTGCTGTTGATGTAGCCCTAAGCAGAGACTGGAGAAAATCACTTTCATGGAAAGGGGTTGCCAAGCTTTTAAAAAACTACGAGTTGCCTGAAATCGCAGCAAACATTTTTTCACCCAATCTTGATGATTCTTTCAGGTAATGATCAGTACACCAAAACCACTTGCCTCACCAAATTTCGTTCTTCTAGGTTGAACCGTTCGTTTGCAGTAACCGTTTTCATTTTTAGGTTTCACTCTGTTTTCTCCTATAGGGAAACATGTATTTGGAACTCTAAATCAAACACGGTTTGTGCTAGCTCTTTGAAACTTGACACAATAAAGGAGTTTCAAGTTCTATCACTATGGTTTGTTTGCTGTTGATGCAGCCCTAAGCAGAGACTGGCGAAAATCACTTTCATGGAAAGGGGTTGCCAAGCTTCCAAAAAACTACGAGTTGCCTGAAATCTCAGCAAACATTTTTTCACCAAATCTTCATGATTCTTTCAGGTAATGATCAGTACACCAAAACCACTTGGCTCACCAAATTTCGTTCTTCTAGGTTAAACCGTTCGTTTGCAGTAACCATTTTTATTTTTAGGTTTCACTCTGTTTTCTCCTATAGGGATAAATGTATTTGGAACTCTAAATCAAACACGGTTTGTGCTAGCTCTTTGAAACTTGACACAATAAAGCAGTTTCCAGTTCTATCTCTATGCTTTGTTTGCTGTTGATGTAGCCCTAAGCAGAGACTGGCGAAAATCACTTTCATGAATAGGGGTTGCCAAGCTTCCAAAAAACTACGAGTTGCCTGAAATCTCAGCAAACATTTTTTCACCCAATCTTGATGATTCTTTCAGGTAATGATCAGTACACCAAAACCCCTTGGCTCACCAAATTTCGTTCTTCTAGGTTAAACCGTTCGTTTGCAGTAACCGTTTTCATTTTTAGGTTTCACTCTGTTTTCTCCTATAGTGATACATGTATTTGGAACTCTAAATCAAACACGGTTTGTGCTAGCTCTTTGAAACTTGACACAATAAAGCAGTTTCCAGTTCTATCTCTATGCTTTGTTTGCTGTTGATGTAGCCCTAAGGAGAGACTGGCGAAAATCACTTTCATGGAAAGGGGTTGCCAAGCTTCCAAAAAACTAAGAGTTTCCTGAAATCTCAGCAAACATTTTTTCACCCAATCTTGATGATTCTTTCAGGTAATGATCAGTACACGAACACCACTAGGCTCACCAAATTTCGTTCTTCTAGGTTAAATCGTTCGTTTGCTGTAACCGTTTTCATTTTTAGGTTTCACTCTGTTTTCTCCTAAAGGGATACATGTATTTGGAACTCTAAATAAAACACGGTTTGTGCTAGCTCTTTGAAACTTAACACAATAAAGCAGTTTCAAGTTCTATCTCTATGCTTTGTTTGCTGTCGATGTAGCCCTAAGCAGAGACTGGCGACAATCACTCTCATGGAAAGGGGTTGCCAAGCTTTTAAAAAACTACGAGTTGCCTGAAATCTCAGCAAACATTTTTTCACCCAATCTTGATGATTCTTTCAGTTAATGATCAGTACACCAAAACCACTTGGCTCACCAAATTTCGTTCTTCTAGGTTAAACCGTTCTTTTGCAGTAACCGTTTTCATTTTTAGGTTTCACTCTGTTTTCTCCTATAGGGAAACATGTATTTGGAACTCTAAATCAAACACGGTTTGTGCTAGCTCTTTGAAACTTGACACAATAAAGCAGTTTCAAGTTCTATCACTATGGTTTGTTTGCTGTTGATGCAGCCCTAAGCAGAGACTGGCGAAAATCACTTTCATGGAAAGGGGTTGCCAAGCTTCCAAAAAACTACGAGTTGCCTGAAATCTCAGCAAACATTTTTTCACCCAATCTTGATGATTCTTTCAGGTAATGATCAGTACACCAACACCACTTGGCTCACCAAATTTCGTTCTTCTAGGTTAAACCGTTCGTTTGCTGTAACCGTTTTCATTTTTAGGTTTCACTCTGTTTTCTCCTATAGGGATACATGTATTTGGAACTCTAAATCAAACACGGTTTGTGCTAGCTCTTGTAAACTTAACACAATAAAGCAGTTTCAAGTTCTAT
Source organism: Ictidomys tridecemlineatus (assembly GCF_052094955.1). Classification (NCBI taxonomy): domain Eukaryota; kingdom Metazoa; phylum Chordata; class Mammalia; order Rodentia; family Sciuridae; genus Ictidomys; species Ictidomys tridecemlineatus. The sequence continues at coordinate 18,098 of NW_027524717.1, forward strand.
CTCTATTCTTTGTTTGCTGTCGATGTAGCCCTAAGCAGAGACTGGCGAAAATCTCTCTCATGGAAAAGGGTTGCCAAGCTTTTAAAAAACTACGAGTTGCCTGAAATCGCAGCAAACATTTTTTCACCCAATCTTGATGATTCTTTCAGGTAATGATCAGTACACCAAAACCACTTGCCTCACCAAATTTCGTTCTTCTAGGTTGAACCGTTCGTTTGCAGTAACCGTTTTCATTTTTAGGTTTCACTCTGTTTTCTCCTATAGGGAAACATGTATTTGGAACTCTAAATCAAACACGGTTTGTGCTAGCTCTTTGAAACTTGACACAATAAAGGAGTTTCAAGTTCTATCACTATGGTTTGTTTGCTGTTGATGCAGCCCTAAGCAGAGACTGGCGAAAATCACTTTCATTGAAAGGGGTTGCCAAGCTTCCAAAAAACTACGAGTTGCCTGAAATCTCAGCAAACATTTTTTCACCCAATCTTCATGATTCTTTCAGGTAATGATCAGTACACCAAAACCACTTGGCTCACCAAATTTCGTTCTTCTAGGTTAAACCGTTCGTTTGCAGTAACCATTTTTATTTTTAGGTTTCACTCTGTTTTCTCCTATAGGGATAAATGTATTTGGAACTCTAAATCAAACACGGTTTGTGCTAGCTCTTTGAAACTTGACACAATAAAGCAGTTTCCAGTTCTATCTCTATGCTTTGTTTGCTGTTGATGTAGCCCTAAGCAGAGACTGGCGAAAATCACTTTCATGAATAGGGGTTGCCAAGCTTCCAAAAAACTACGAGTTGCCTGAAATCTCAGCAAACATTTTTTCACCCAATCTTGATGATTCTTTCAGGTAATGATCAGTACACCAATACCACTTGGCTCACCAAATTTCGTTCTTCTAGGTTAAACCGTTCGTTTGCAGTAACCGTTTTCATTTTTAGGTTTCACTCTGTTTTCTCCTATAGGGATACATGTATTTGGAACTCTAAATCAAACACGGTTTGTGCTAGCTCTTTGAAACTTGACACAATAAAGCAGTTTCCAGTTCTATCTCTATGCTTTGTTTGCTGTTGATGTAGCCCTAAGGAGAGACTGGCGAAAATCACTTTCATGGAAAGGGGTTGCCAAGCTTCCAAAAAACTAAGAGTTTCCTGAAATCTCAGCAAACATTTTTTCACCCAATCTTGATGATTCTTTCAGGTAATGATCAGTACACGAACACCACTAGGCTCACCAAATTTCGTTCTTCTAGGTTAAACCGTTCGTTTGCTGTAACCGTTTTCATTTTTAGGTTTCACTCTGTTTTCTCCTATAGGGATACATGTATTTGGAACTCTAAATCAAACACGGTTTGTGCTAGCTCTTTGAAACTTAACACAATAAAGCAGTTTCAAGTTCTATCTCTATGCTTTGTTTGCTGTCGATGTAGCCCTAAGCAGAGACTGGCGACAATCACTCTCATGGAAAGGGGTTGCCAAGCTTTTAAAAAACTACGAGTTGCCTGAAATCTCAGCAAACATTTTTTCACCCAATCTTGATGATTCTTTCAGTTAATGATCAGTACACCAAAACCACTTGGCTCACCAAATTTTGTTCTTCTAGGTTAAACCGTTCGTTTGCAGTAACCGTTTTCATTTTTAGGTTTCACTCTGTTTTCTCCTATAGGGAAACATGTATTTGGAACTCTAAATCAAACACGGTTTGTGCTAGCTCTTTGAAACTTGACACAATAAAGCAGTTTCCAGTTCTAACTCTATGCTTTGTTTGCTGTTGATGTAGCCCTAAGGAGAGACTGGCGAAAATCACTTTCATGGAAAGGGGTTGCCAAGCTTCCAAAAAACTACGAGTTTCCTGAAATCTCAGCAAACATTTTTTCACCCAATCTTGATGATTCTTTCAGGTAATGATCAGTACACCAACACCACTTGGCTCACCAAATTTCGTTCTTCTAGGTTAAACCGTTCGTTTGCTATAACCGTTTTCATTTTTAGGTTTCACTCTGTTTTCTCCTATAGGGATACATGTATTTGGAACTCTAAATCAAACACGGTTTGTGCTAGCTCTTTGAAACTTAACACAATAAAGCAGTTTCAAGTTCTATCTCTATGCTTTGTTTGCTGTCGATGTAGCCCTAAGCAGAGACTGGCGAAAATCACTCTCATGGAAAAGGGTTGTCAAGCTTTTAAAAAACTACGAGTTGCCTGAAATCGCAGCAAACATTTTTTCACCCAATCTTGATGATTCTTTCAGGTAATGATCAGTACACCAAAACCACTTGCCTCACCAAATTTCGTTCTTCTAGGTTGAACCGTTCGTTTGCAGTAACCGTTTTCATTTTTAGGTTTCACTCTGTTTTCTCCTATAGGGAAACATGTATTTGGAACTCTAAATCAAACACGGTTTGTGCTAGCTCTTTGAAACTTGACACAATAAAGGAGTTTCAAGTTCTATCACTATGGTTTGTTTGCTGTTGATGCAGCCCTAAGCAGAGACTGGCGAAAATCACTTTCATGGAAAGGGGTTGCCAAGCTTCCAAAAAACTACGAGTTGCCTGAAATCTCAGCAAATATTTTTTCACCCAATCTTCATGATTCTTTCAGGTAATGATCAGTACACCAAAACCACTTGGCTCACCAAATTTCGTTCTTCTAGGTTAAACCGTTCGTTTGCAGTAACCATTTTTATTTTTAGGTTTCACTCTGTTTTATCCTATAGGGATAAATGCATTTGGAACTCTAAATCAAACACGGTTTGTGCTAGCTCTTTGAAACTTGACACAATAAAGCAGTTTCCAGTTCTATCTCTATGCTTTGTTTGCTGTTGAAGTAGCCCTAAGCAGAGACTGGCGAAAATCACTTCCATGGATAGGGGTTGCCAAGCTTCCAAAAAACTACGAGTTGCCTGAAATCTCAGCAAACATTTTTTCACCCAATCTTGATGATTCTTTCAGGTAATTATCAGTACACCAAAACCACTTGGCTCACCAAATTTCGTTCTTCTAGGTTAAACCGTTTGTTTGCAGTAACCGTTTTCATTTTGAGGTTTCACTCTGTTTTCTCCTATAGAGATACATGTATTTGGAACTCTAAATCAAACCCGGTTTGTGCTAGCTCTTTGAAACTTGACACAATAAAGCAGTTTCAAGTTCTATCTCTATGCATTGTTTGCTGTTGATGCAGCCCTAAGCAGAGACTGGCGAAAATCACTTTCATGGAAAGGGGTTGCCAAGCTTCCAAAAAACTACGAGTTGCCTGAAATCTCAGCAAACATTTTTTCACCCAATCTTGATGATTCTTTCAGGTAATTATCAGTACACCAAAACCACTTGGCTCACCAAATTTCGTTCTTCTAGGTTTAACCGTTTGTTTGCAGTAACCGTTTTCATTTTGAGCTTTCACTCTGTTTTCTCCTATAGGGATACATGTATTTGGAACTCTAAATCAAACCCGGTTTGTGCTAGCTCTTTGAAACTTGACACAATAAAGCAGTTTCAAGTTCTATCTCTATGCTTTGTTTGCTGTTGATGTAGCCCTAAGCAGAGACTGGCGAAAATCCCTTTCATGGAAAGGGGTTGCCAAGCTTCCAAAAAACTACGAGTTTCCTGAAATCTCAGCAAACATTTTTTCACCCAATCTTGATGATTCTTTCAGGTAATGATCTGTACACCAAAACCACTTGGCTCAAAAAGTTTCTTTCTTCTAGGTTAAACCGTTCGATTGCAGTAATCGTTTTCATTTTTAGGTTTCACTCTGTTTTCTCCTATAGGGATACATGTATTTGAAACTCTAAATCAAACACGGTTTGTGCTAGCTCTCTGAAACTTGACACAATAAAGCAGTTTCATGTTCTATCTCTATGGTTTGTTTGCTGTTGATGTAGCCCTAAGCAGATACTGGCGAAAATCACTTTCATGGAAAGGGGTTGCCAAGCTTCCAAAAAACTACGAGTTTCCTGAAATCTCAGCAAACATTTTTTCTCCCAATCTTGATGATTCTTTCAGGTAATGATCAGTACACCAAAACCACTTGGCTCACCAAATTTCGTTCTTCTAGGTTAAACCGTTCGTTTGCAGTAACCGTTTTCATTTTTAGGTTTCACTCTGTTTTCTCCTATAGGGATACATGTATTTTGAACTCGAAATCAAACACGGTTTGTGCTAGCTCTTTGAATCTTGACACAATAAAGCAGTTTCAAGTTCTATCTCTATGCTTTGTTTGCTGTTGATGTAGCCCTAAGCAGAGACTGGCGAAAATCACTTTTATGGAAAGGGGCTGCCAACTTCCAAAAAACTACGAGTTGCCTGAAATCGCAGCAAACATTTTTTCACCCAATCTTGATGATTCTTTCAGGTAATGATCAGTACACCAAAAGCACTTGCCTCACCAAATTTCGTTCTTCTAGGTTGAACCGTTCGTTTGCAGTAACCGTTTTCATTTTTAGGTTTCACTCTGTTTTCTCCTATAGAAAAACATGTATTTGGAAATCTAAATCAAACACGGTTTGTGCTAGCTCTTTGAAACTTGACACAATAAAGGAGTTTCAAGTTCTATCACTATGGTTTGTTTGCTGTTGATGCAGCCCTAAGCAGAGACTGGCGAAAATCACTTTCATGGAAAGGGGTTGCCAAGCTTCCAAAAAACTACGAGTTGCCTGAAATCTCAGCAAACATTTTTTCACCCAATCTTCATGATTCTTTCAGGTAATGATCAGTACACCAAAACCACTTGGCTCACCAAATTTCGTTCTTCTAGGTTAAACCGTTCGTTTGCAGTAACCATTTTTATTTTTAGGTTTCACTCTGTTTTATCCTATAGGGATAAATGCATTTGGAACTCTAAATCAAACACGGTTTGTGCTAGCTCTTTGAAACTTGACACAATAAAGCAGTTTCCAGTTCTATCTCTATGCTTTGTTTGCTGTTGATGTAGCCCTAAGCAGAGACTGGCGAAAATCACTTCCATGGATAGGGGTTGCCAAGCTTCCAAAAAACTACGAGTTGCCTGAAATCTCAGCAAACATTTTTTCACCCAATCTTGATGATTCTTTCAGGTAATTATCAGTACACCAAAACCACTTGGTTCACCAAATTTCGTTCTTCTAGGTTAAACCGTTTGTTTGCAGTAACCGTTTTCATTTTGAGGTTTCACTCTGTTTTCTCCTATAGAGATACATGTATTTGGAACTCTAAATCAAACCCGGTTTGTGCTAGCTCTTTGAAACTTGACACAATAAAGCAGTTTCAAGTTCTATCTCTATGCATTGTTTGCTGTTGATGCAGCCCTAAGCAGAGACTGGCGAAAATCACTTTCATGGAAAGGGGTTGCCAAGCTTCCAAAAAACTACGAGTTGCCTGAAATCTCAGCAAACATTTTTTCACCCAATCTTGATGATTCTTTCAGGTAATTATCAGTACACCAAAACCACTTGGCTCACCAAATTTCGTTCTTCTAGGTTAAACCGTTCGTTTGCAGTAACCGTTTTCATTTTTAGGTTTCACTCTGTTTTCTCCTATAGGGATACATGTATTTGGAACTCTAAATCAAACACGGTTTGTGCTAGCTCTTTGAAACTTGACACAATAAAGCAGTTTCATGTTCTATCTCTATGCTTTGTTTGCTGTTGATGTAGCCCAAAGCAGAGTCTTGCGAAAATCACTTTCATGGAAAGGGGTTGCCAAGCTTCCAAAAAACTACGAGTTGCCTGAAATCTCAGCAAACATTTTTTCAACCAATCTTGATGATTCTTTCAGGTAATGATCAGTACACCAACACCACTTGGCTCACCAAATTTCGTTCTTCTAGGTTAAACCGTTCGTTTGCAGTAACCGTTTTCATTTTTAGGTTTCACTCTGTTTTCTACTATAGGGATACATGTATTTGGAACTCTAAATCAAACACGGTTTGTGCTAGCTCTTTGAAACTTGACACAATAAAGCAGTTTCCAGTTCTATCTCTATCCTTTGTTTGGTGTTGATGTAGCCCTAAGCAGAGACTGGCGAAAATCACTTTCATGGAAAGGGGTTGCCAAGCTTCCAAAAAAACTACGAGTTGCCTAAAATCTCACCAACCATTTTTTCACCGAACCTTGATGATTCTTTCAGGTAATGATCAGTACACCAAAACCACTTGGCTCACCAAATTTCATTCTTCTACGTTAAACCGTTCGTTTGCAGTAACCGTTTTCATTTTGAGGTTTCACTCTGTTTTCTCCTATAGGGATACATGTATTTGGAACTCTAAATCAAACCCGGTTTGTGCTAGCTCTTTGAAACTTGACACAATAAAGCAGTTTCAAGTTCTATCTCTATGCTTTGTTTGCTCTTGATGCAGCCCTAAGCAGAGACTGGCGAAAATAACTTTCATGGAAAGGGGTTGCAAAGCTTCCAAAAAACTACGAGTTGCCTGAAATCTCAGCAAACATTTTTTCACCAAATCTTGATGATTCTTTCAGGTAATGATCAGTACACCAACACCACTTGGCTCACCAAATTTCGTTCTTCTAGGTTAAATCGTTCGTTTGCAGTAACCGTTTTCATTTTTAGGTTTCACTCTGTTTTCTCCTATAGGGATACATGTATTTGGAACTCTAAATCAAACACGGTTTGTGCTAGCTCTTTGAAACTTGACACAATAAAGCCGTTTCAAGTTCTATCTCTATGCTTTGTTTGCTCTTGATGCAAGCCTAAGCAGAGACTGGCGAAAATCACTTTCATAGAAAGGGGTTGCCAAGCTTCCAAAAAACTACGAATTGCCTGAAATCTCAGCAAACATTTTTTCACCCAATCTTGATGATTCTTTCAGGTAATGATCAGTACACCAAAACCACTTGGCTCACCAAATTTTGTTCTTCTAGGTTAAACCGTTCGTTTGCAGTAACCGTTTTCATTTTTAGGTTTCACTCTGTTTTCTCCTATAGTAATACTTGTATTTGGAACTCTAAATCAAACACGGTTTGTGCTAGCTTTTTGAAACTTGACACAATAAAGCATTTTCAAGTTCTATCTCTATGGATTGTTTGCTGTTGATGTAGCCCTAAGGAGAGACTGGCGAAAATCACTTTCATGGAAAGGGGTTGCTAAGCTTCCAAAAACTACGAGTTGCCTGAAATCTCAGCAAACATTTTTTCACCCAATCTTCATGATTCTTTCAGGTAATTATCAGTACACCAAAACCACTTGGCTCACCAAATTTCGTTCTTCTAGGTTAAACCATTCGTTTGCAGTAACCGTTTTCATTTCCAGGTTTCACTCTGTTTTCTCCTATAGGGATACATGCATTTGGAACTCTAAATCAAACACGGTTTGTGCTAGCTCTTTGAAACTTGACACAATAAAGCAGTTTCAAGTTCTATCTCTATGCTTTGTTTGCTGTTGATGTAGCCCTAAGCAGAGACTGGCGAAAATCCCTTTCATGGAAAGGGGTTGCCAAGCTTCCAAAAAACTACGAGTTTCCTGAAATCTCAGCAAACATTTTTTCACCCAATCTTGATGATTCTTTCAGGTAATGATCTGTACACCAAAACCACTTGGCTCAAAAAGTTTCTTTCTTCTAGGTTAAACCGTTCGATTGCAGTAATCGTTTTCATTTTTAGGTTTCACTCTGTTTTCTCCTATAGGGATACATGTATTTGAAACTCTAAATCAAACACGGTTTGTGCTAGCTCTCTGAAACTTGACACAATAAAGCAGTTTCATGTTCTATCTCTATGGTTTGTTTGCTGTTGATGTAGCCCTAAGCAGATACTGGCGAAAATCACTTTCATGGAAAGGGGTTGCCAAGCTTCCAAAAAACTACGAGTTTCCTGAAATCTCAGCAAACATTTTTTCTCCCAATCTTGATGATTCTTTCAGGTAATGATCAGTACACCAAAACCACTTGGCTCACCAAATTTCGTTCTTCTAGGTTAAACCGTTCGTTTGCAGTAACCGTTTTCATTTTTAGGTTTCACTCTGTTTTCTCCTATAGGGATACATGTATTTTGAACTCGAAATCAAACACGGTTTGTGCTAGCTCTTTGAATCTTGACACAATAAAGCAGTTTCAAGTTCTATCTCTATGCTTTGTTTGCTGTTGATGTAGCCCTAAGCAGAGACTGGCGAAAATCACTTTTATGGAAAGGGGCTGCCAACTTCCAAAAAACTACGAGTTGCCTGAAATCGCAGCAAACATTTTTTCACCCAATCTTGATGATTCTTTCAGGTAATGATCAGTACACCAAAAGCACTTGCCTCACCAAATTTCGTTCTTCTAGGTTGAACCGTTCGTTTGCAGTAACCGTTTTCATTTTTAGGTTTCACTCTGTTTTCTCCTATAGAAAAACATGTATTTGGAAATCTAAATCAAACACGGTTTGTGCTAGCTCTTTGAAACTTGACACAATAAAGGAGTTTCAAGTTCTATCACTATGGTTTGTTTGCTGTTGATGCAGCCCTAAGCAGAGACTGGCGAAAATCACTTTCATGGAAAGGGGTTGCCAAGCTTCAAAAAACTACGAGTTGCCTGAAATCTCAGCAAACATTTTTTCACCCAATCTTCATGATTCTTTCAGGTAATGATCAGTACACCAAAACCACTTGGCTCACCAAATTTCGTTCTTCTAGGTTAAACCGTTCGTTTGCAGTAACCATTTTTATTTTTAGGTTTCACTCTGTTTTATCCTATAGGGATAAATGCATTTGGAACTCTAAATCAAACACGGTTTGTGCTAGCTCTTTGAAACTTGACACAATAAAGCAGTTTCCAGTTCTATCTCTATGCTTTGTTTGCTGTTGATGTAGCCCTAAGCAGAGACTGGCGAAAATCACTTCCATGGATAGGGGTTGCCAAGCTTCCAAAAAACTACGAGTTGCCTGAAATCTCAGCAAACATTTTTTCACCCAATCTTGATGATTCTTTCAGGTAATTATCAGTACACCAAAACCACTTGGTTCACCAAATTTCGTTCTTCTAGGTTTAAACCGTTTGTTTGCAGTAACCGTTTTCATTTTGAGGTTTCACTCTGTTTTCTCCTATAGAGATACATGTATTTGGAACTCTAAATCAAACCCGGTTTGTGCTAGCTCTTTGAAACTTGACACAATAAAGCAGTTTCAAGTTCTATCTCTATGCATTGTTTGCTGTTGATGCAGCCCTAAGCAGAGACTGGCGAAAATCACTTTCATGGAAAGGGGTTGCCAAGCTTCCAAAAAACTACGAGTTGCCTGAAATCTCAGCAAACATTTTTCACCCAATCTTGATGATTCTTTCAGGTAATTATCAGTACACCAAAACCACTTGGCTCACCAAATTTCGTTCTTCTAGGTTAAACCGTTCGTTTGCAGTAACCGTTTTCATTTTTAGGTTTCACTCTGTTTTCTCCTATAGGGATACATGTATTTGGAACTCTAAATCAAACACGGTTTGTGCTAGCTCTTTGAAACTTGACACAATAAAGCAGTTTCATGTTCTATCTCTATGCTTTGTTTGCTGTTGATGTAGCCCAAAGCAGAGTCTTGCGAAAATCACTTTCATGGAAAGGGGTTGCCAAGCTTCCAAAAAACTACGAGTTGCCTGAAATCTCAGCAAACATTTTTTCAACCAATCTTGATGATTCTTTCAGGTAATGATCAGTACACCAACACCACTTGGCTCACCAAATTTCGTTCTTCTAGTTAAACCGTTCGTTTGCAGTAACCGTTTTCATTTTTAGGTTTCACTCTGTTTTCTACTATAGGGATACATGTATTTGGAACTCTAAATCAAACACGGTTTGTGCTAGCTCTTTGAAACTTGACACAATAAAGCAGTTTCCAGTTCTATCTCTATCCTTTGTTTGGTGTTGATGTAGCCCTAAGCAGAGACTGGCGAAAATCACTTTCATGGAAAGGGGTTGCCAAGCTTCCAAAAAAACTACGAGTTGCCTAAAATCTCACCAACCATTTTTTCACCGAACCTTGATGATTCTTTCAGGTAATGATCAGTACACCAAAACCACTTGGCTCACCAAATTTCATTCTTCTACGTTAAACCGTTCGTTTGCAGTAACCGTTTTCATTTTGAGGTTTCACTCTGTTTTCTCCTATAGGGATACATGTATTTGGAACTCTAAATCAAACCCGGTTTGTGCTAGGCTCTTTGAAACTTGACACAATAAAGCAGTTCAAGTTCTATCTCTATGCTTTGTTTGCTCTTGATGCAGCCCTAAGCAGAGACTGGCGAAAATAACTTTCATGGAAAGGGGTTGCAAAGCTTCCAAAAAACTACGAGTTGCCTGAAATCTCAGCAAACATTTTTTCACCAAATCTTGATGATTCTTTCAGGTAATGATCAGTACACCAACACCACTTGGCTCACCAAATTTCGTTCTTCTAGGTTAAATCGTTCGTTTGCAGTAACCGTTTTCTTTTTAGGTTTCACTCTGTTTTCTCCTATAGGGATACATGTATTTGGAACTCTAAATCAAACACGGTTTGTGCTAGCTCTTTGAAACTTGACACAATAAAGCCGTTTCAAGTTCTATCTCTATGCTTTGTTTGCTCTTGATGCAAGCCTAAGCAGAGACTGGCGAAAATCACTTTCATAGAAAGGGGTTGCCAAGCTTCCAAAAAACTACGAATTGCCTGAAATCTCAGCAAACATTTTTTCACCCAATCTTGATGATTCTTTCAGGTAATGATCAGTACACCAAAACCACTTGGCTCACCAAATTTTGTTCTTCTAGGTTAAACCGTTCGTTTGCAGTAACCGTTTTTCATTTTTAGGTTTCACTCTGTTTTCTCCTATAGTAATACTTGTATTTGGAACTCTAAATCAAACACGGTTT
>NW_027524718.1:0-28880 GCF_052094955.1 Ictidomys tridecemlineatus
GCAGAGAGCAGAGGTTGGAGACTGGGGTGCAGAAGGACCGTTACATACAGCAGATTTTTGAGAGTGCACTACAGGAGGACTGTTACAGAGAGCAGATGTTGGAGACTGGGTTGGAGAAGGACTGTTGCAGAGAGCAGAGGAAGGAGACTGGGGTGCAGAAGGATCTTTGTGGAAAGCAGAGTATTGAGACTGGTGTTTAGAAGGACTGTTACAGAGAATAGAGTTTGGAGAAGGGGTTCAGAAGGATTGTTACAGATGGCAAAGTTTAGATACTGGGTTGCAGAAGAATCTTACAAAGAGCAAATGTTGGAGACTGAGGTGCAGAAGGACTGTTACAGAGAGTAGAGGTTAGAGACTGAGGTGCAGAAGGACTGTTGCAGAGAGCAGATGTTAGAGACAGGGGTGCAGAAGGACTTTTTCAGAGAGCAGATATTGGAGACTGAGGTGCAGAAGGATTGTTACAGAGATCAGAGGTTGAACACTGGGGTTCAGAAGGACCATTGCAGAGATCAGAGTTTGGGAACTGTGGGGAAGAAGGATCGTTGCAGAGAGAAGAGTTTTCAGACTGAAGTGCAGAAGGAAAGATGCAGGGCTGGGGATTTGGCTCAAGCGGTAGCGCGCTCTCCTGCCATTCTTGCAGCCCAGGTTCGATCCTCAGCACCACATACCAACAAAGATGTTGTGTCCGACGAGAATTAAAAAATAAATATTAAAAAAAATTCTCTCTCTCTGTCTCTCTCTCTCTCTCTCTCTCTCTCTCTCTCTCTCTCTCTCTCTCTCTCCCCTCTAATCTCCTCTCCTCTCCTCTCTCACTCTCTCTTAAAAAAAAAGACAACTGCCCAGGTACAATCACCATAGGGTCTTCAATTTAGGGAAAGCTAGTCTCCTCGGGGTAGGAGGGGCTGCTTCTGACAGCAAAGAGGGTTAATGGAGATTTCAGGGTTTAAGGCACTGAAATTTGTCTAATTCCACTGGTATTTCGCCATTCTAATTAACAGGGTCTCAATCATTCCCCCATTAATGTCCTAATTGACCTAAGAGAGACCTGGAGAAATTGTGGAATATATTTTCTTTGTACTTCTGCAATTTTGAGAATTGGATGATTTATTCTGATATTAACCTTTATCAGTTTCCAGAGAGAAAATATTTCTGATGATCTGAACCTGATTTGAAGGAGGAATATAATGCTTGAACCTATCATTTTCTTTCTGTAAGTCTCCCACTCTAGTCAGTAACAGCAGTCTGTAGTAATGTTGTAATGTTCATTCCCACCCTGAAGGTCGATGGTGTTATTCCAAAGATCAGTTTTCCATAGACATTTTCAGGCCACGATAACTTAAAGTCTCTGTTGGGACATTGCACACCAGGAATTATCAGGTCTCCTTTCCCATGGGCTTTGACATCATCTACATATTCAATTCCCTCAGGTCAGACATCCAACCTACCTCCTCTGATCTGTTATCTAGAACCATCTCTGATGTAAACCACTATTGTGGTCAGTGCCACCATGGTCAGGTAGAGATAAAGAACGACTCTTGATGTCTTAGGGTAGAGGAAGTTGACACAGAAAAAAGTTATAAAATGGTTGGGAGAGCTGTGAGGAAAAAGGAAAATAGGGCAGGTGACACCACCGCATATATGGAAATCCTAGCTTTCCTGGAAAAAGATGCTCATTCCAAGCTACTGTGACCCACATTCAGGAACAGCTGTCTAGAAGCCTGCACACACAGATCCTGGCACCAAGGAGATTAGTTCCTGCCTCTTCAGAACTGGTTTGCTGCTGCTGCTATGGGATCCAAATGAACCCGCTTTCTTCCTTTCCTTTCTTCCTCTCTGCCTAGTGTTTGGCTGATCTTGACAGAACCTCTTAAAATGGAGGCCTTCTTTCGGGGGAGTGTGGAAAACGAGGTTCTCATACTTTCTGTCCCTTTGGTGTGGGGAGAACACAGAAGGACAGAGATGGTGCTGAACACCAACACAAGGTGTCCGACACACTTGAACGTGAAAGTGGGAAAAGGGTGTTTGTGAAAAGAGAGGAGAGAAAGGAGTATCAGAGATTTTAAAAGCGGAGGTTGGAGTTAAAGCTCCAGATACAGACTCTCTAACGAGGCCTACAAGTCCCTGGGAGGAATCTTTTTTCAGATGACTGTATACTCCAGTTTGAAGATTGGTCTAGACTTTGATCATGCAAAGGGATGCACACCCTCCAGCCAGCTTCCCCAGGGCACTCTGAACCTCATTGCTTCTCAGGCAGTGAATGACGGGGCTCAACAGGGGGCTCAACACACAGAAGAGAACAGTTACCAGGGTGTCCATGTCCAGCCTTCTCTGGGCCTGTCATAGTGGAAGTTGGCTGTTCCATAGAAGACCACCATGACAGTGAGGAGGGATGCACAGGTGGAGAAGGCCTTCCTCCTGCCCTGGGCAGAGGGAATCCCCAGGATGGCCGCCATGATGAGTGCCAAGGAGCCTGCAGTGAAGGGGCAGGTGCTCAGGCCCATGGTGGCACTGACAACGTGGAGCGCAGACTCATTGACAGATGTGTCTGAGAAGGAGAGCTTCAGGAGCAATGGGGTGTCACAGAGAAAGTGGATGAACTAGTGGGGCCCACACAGAGGTAGTGTGATGGCCAGCACCGTATGTGTGACCAAATTCACCTGCCCACACAGCCAGGACCCAGTCACAAGGCCAACACAGACCTTCACACTCATGATGACTGGGTACTGAGGAGGACGGCAGGTGGCCACACAGCAGTCATACTGGCCACACAGCCAGTAAGAAGCCTTCTGTGCCAGCACTTGTCACTAAGGAGAAGATCTGGTAAAGGCAGCCCTCATAAGAAATGGCCTTCTTCTCCCAGAAGAAGTTCACCAGCAGTACTGGGAGTGTGGTGGATGTTTAGCAGACGTCGAAGAAACTCAAATTGCTGAGGAATAAGTACATTGGAGTTTGTAGAGCAGGACTGTCCCTGGTGGCAACTATTATGAGCATGTTACCCAGGAGAGTGGTCAGGTAAATGACCAGAAAGGGCAGAAGAACCAGCCCTGTAGGTTGGAGTGGTTGGAAAATCCCAAGAAGATGAATTCAGTGACAAATGATTGATTGCTCATTTCCAATGGTATCATAGCTACAAAACAGAGAAAAAGAGACCATGACAAGAATGGACTGAGAGCATTCCAAACAGGCTTTTTTATCTGCAGCAACATGGCAAATAATATTGTATACAGAGATGTCTGGACTCTGGAAAGAGATGTATAGGAGTGACTTTAGAGAGAGCATAACTTCTCACAGACTTTTGCATGGGTGATCTTTTGTAAGAATAAATGGAGACTTGGTCAAAATGCACAACCAGCTATCAACCCCTGTGTCTCATTGAATCTGCAGTATCTCCCTTTTAACACTGTGCTTCACTGTGATGAATTCTTTTTTGTATGTCTGTTATTTCAAGTAATAAGTTTTCATTGTGGAAAAATGAAGAAAATGTAGAAAGTTATTCAGAAGAATAGAACAGGTCACAAAATAAAAGCTCTGTTTGCATTCATCCCATTCTACCTATATCTATCTTTAAAATATCCTAAGCAAAATTTCTCAATATTGTTGTACTCTATTTAGTTGTTTGCCTTGTAATCTTAATTTCCTAACATGAAATTAAGTTAATATCTCCTTTTTTATTGAACATAGAAACCTTCCATTCCATTTACTATCATAAACATTGGAATAGAAGCTTTCATACATATGTATCTGTGATCATCTCTGATTATTTCTTAAAATTAAAATTATAAGTCACCTGCTTTTAAATACATTGATCTATTTTTTTCAGTAGAAACTTTTATTTTTTTAAGTTTTATAAGATACAAGAAATTTTGACAAATGATATATACTTAGGTATTTTTCTTTTTTTGTATTATAAAATTTACCTCACCAAACATTACATTTCCTGAAAAAAAAAATGATTGATACAATTACTGATTTTCTATCATGTTACCCATGCTAATCCATGATCCATTATTTTGAACTAAAATTTCTGTTTCTTTTTCAATCTTAAATGAAAAATATTATAGTAAAACAGTAGGCTCTTCGTCCAGATAGATGTGGATTGAAATCCATCTGTTGCTGACTAGATGTTGTTTGTAAAAAAGTCAGCTCATCTCTATTCCTCAGTTTGTTCTTTGCTTAGGATATTAATGATGTCTATTTCACAACTCCTGAAAAAAGTTTTGAGATAATATAAGCTTTGTGTCTTCCACATTACATTTACTCAATGCCTTTTATCAAGTTAGAAAATGTCTATTTATTTTTTACAAGTAGTTTTTTTTTTGTGTGTGTATGTGTGCTGGGTTTTGAATTCAGAGCCTTATGCATACTAAGCATGCACTCTACCCCTGGACTTTGCCCCTAGTTTCATTTAGTTATAGTTTTTATCATAAATAGATGTTGAATTTTCTTATTTTCTCTGCATCTATTGAAATGATATATATTTTTTTCTTATTTAGTCTGTTACTATGGAAATTCAGTTGGTTGAATTTTGAATATTGAACCAGCCTTGCATTGTGGGATTGATCTCAATTGACTGTAATGTTATCTTTATTCTATATGGCTGAGTTCAGTTTGTTAATATTGTTTCCTGCTTGCTTTTGTGTATTCTATTTTCGGTGTTCTCCAGAGGTAATCTATTTCTTGAAGAATTCTCAGTTGTATTCTACTGTTATTTTCAGTCAATGCATGTTAGTGGACTAGTGGGAAACAGAGAAGGGATTTCTGATGTTTCCCTGAAGCCCTGCCTTAGGTACTGTAAACTCAGTCACAGGGATATGGCCTTCACAGTGACCCACTTTCTAGAAATATGGCTGAGCCTAGTTCTTATTCCTCCTGACGTTAGACATTTCAGCCTGTTCCTTTCCATAGCTGCAAAGGTTTTCCTTTGAGTGTCCTAAAGTAACAGTATCTGTTACTCTTGCCCCTGAAGATTACAGCTTTTGTTCTATGCAAAAAATCAGGAATGGGTCTGGGAGGAGTTTTGGCTGCTGTTGCTGCTCTTTGTCCCTCCACCTATCCAAGAAATGATACCATTAAAGACACTTTCTCAGAATACTTCCCTATCTTCCTGGGAGCATTTGGTGGAATCCATGGAGAAAAAGAAAAAATACAAACATCTTATGTCTATAGCCCTCTGGGTCTTTATGCTCTTAAACCAGTCTATACTTAGTATTTAGCAATCCATTAACTATTTTTTATTTGAATTTTTTTTTTAATAAACTTTTATGTATCTAGTGGGTTCTCCCATAGTTAAAAAAATGCCTGGATTATTTTGGTTGCTTATCTCTCCCCAGACTTCGGTTAGTTGTTTGCCTTATAATCTTCATCCCTAATAAAGTCAAGGAAAGTCATTAATTTGCATTTTCTTCTTCTCTTTTTGGTCATTATAATGATGAAAACAACATGCTTTCTAGCTATTTCGATAAATACTCAAGGTGAAATTTGAAATCTATACACTTACTTTTCAAAAATATTTAGTAATTTTTAATTTAGTTAAAAATGTAGTTATTCTATTCAAAACAATCCCATTTCTAGCATATTTCCAAGGAAATTAATGCACAGTTCCAAAAAATTCGTGTGTAAAAATTCATAATAACTCAAACAAATATTATGGCTTCAGCAGAAGAACAGAAGACAAATAACGGTTTATCATGCAGTGGAATAATTCAGTTACTTTAGAAACACAAATACTGGAACATTAATAACATTGACAAATCTAAAAAAAATTTCTGGGTGAAATAAGCCATATACAAAATATGTACTGTATGTTTCCTTTAAATAAAGTTCAAAAATTAGCAAAACAGCTCTAATAGTCAAGTAATAATGGTGGTCTTTTTTGGGGGGGAGCTCAGGGGTGATATCAGTTGAAGCATGAAGAAATTTTCTAAAGTGATGGAAATATTTTATATCCTGATTTTTGGGAGTTCATATATATGTAAAATATTATTAACCTGTACACTTTAGATCTGTGCATTCTTTGAGTACAAATTATAGTTCAATTTTTAAAAATAGCCTTATTTTTTAAAAAAAGTAATTAATGGGAAAGAGTGGTACCTGCCTGTAATTCCAGGTACTTGGAAGACTAAGGCAGGAGGATCATAAATTTGAAACTCTGCAAGGCGTTCCGCCCCAAATAATTGAAAGGGCCAGGGATATAGCTTCATGGTAGAGTGCCACTGGGTTCAATCCCCAGTACTGCAGTAAGTAAGTAAATAAGTAAGTAAGTAAGTAAATTGATAATTGAAGTGAAAGCATTTTTTCAAGATGATTTTTAACTCAGGTTTGGTTGGAACCACATCTAAATATTTTTTTAGGTCTCTAAGAGTTTAGGTATTTTCTCCCATTTTTTTGCATTTCTCTACTTTTTTTTTTAACCACAGTGATAGTCCAGGACATATCACATTTTACAAGTGACATCAATTGTTTCCTGATCACGATCTGTTTGAAGCAGTGAATGTGATTGGTGGGTGCATTCGGTCTGTATCACAGATACAAAGCCTTACTCACCATGATGGATGTGCGTGTGAATGTGTGTGTTTGTGTATGTGTGTGTGTGTGTGTGTGTGTATTATTGGTTGTGGGATTGGTCTTGACTGAGAACACTGTCTTATAGTTAGTGAGATGGCAAGTTGGCATCTCAGGCAACATTGATGGCAGAAATCTAAAAGAATATAGCAGGAATCTGCCATCTAAGGCTCAGCAAGCTCAGAACACTTGGTTATCCTAATTGCTATAAATGGAAAGACTCTCACTATTGAGCTTCTCTGAGAGCTGCATCACACTGGGGCGGGAGGAGGGAGCCTATTACCATAGAGATGTACCCTGTTTCTATGGAGACTCCAGCTAGGCTTCAAGGGGCTGGTGGGATAGTACCAGTGGATGCTGCCAAGCCCTGGGTCATTCTGAGGAGCCTGCTACTTCAGGGGAGGTGGCAGGATATCAGACTATGGGGCCAGGACTAGGCTCTGTTAATCTGTGTCAGGCCTGATTTCTAAGCAAGGTACTTGGCAATAGAAACCTCGGAAAACGTCCCACCCCCCACCATGCCATGGGCCACCAGAGAGCCCAGGTGTGTCTCTGGAAGCCAGGCTTGGGTATGAGCATGGACATCAATGATTGCAGAGTATCAACAATAGGGGACCATAAATCTCTTTCAGGTGAGTGCAGACTGAAAACAGGGACATCTTGAGGGAGATAGACTGGGTTTTAGGAAATCATCAGATCTCTAGGTCTAGAACACGCAGATAGACTCACTCATGGAATTGTGCTTGTGAGTCCAAGGAGCAGGGGTCGATAACTGTGAAACCTGGTTCCCCAGGTTTTAGACACACCTGTTTAGTTCAAAAGAGTGATCTGAGTGCTAAAACAAGATCAAAATGAAGTGGTCTGTATCTGAAGACTTGCTGTGTTGAAGGTGGGAGAAAATCTCTGAAGCCCTCATGGAGAAAGATATGGAAAACTTTAAAGTCCTAGTTGAAGAGGACACGGTAAAGACAACAAATTAGTTTGGGCAGTCTGACTAGCTGGTTGGATCACTCAGCAAAACAGGAATATGTGAGGAATAGCAGATGTAGAGGAGGCTTTAGTGGATTTGATTTGAGTAATTTTGAATGTGAGTTATCTGTGGAATAATCACGTGGAAATTCCCTTCACATACAGCCTAGAACTGCAGGTGTTGATTTGGGAGTCATTGTATTGAAGGCAACTGTTACAGAAAAGGGTGAATATGAAATCCCCCAGGAGAATAGAGAAAGTAGAGAAGGAAATAGAGAACGTAGGGATTCTTGTGATACTTGGTGTTCACGAAAATTGTAGTAAATGTTTATCCAGAAATGACTAAAAACACCACACTATCTAGTTCAGTTGTAGGTATCGCTTTCTCTAAATAATTTCCATAAACAAGAGGTTATCTTATTTGCATTGATTTACAATAAATCAACTTTGAAATGGAGCTGGAAGCTACATGTACTTGACATTTCTTAAGTTCTCTGTTTTCTCTATTAACTACCTGGATGAACTTTAAGTCATTTAGAAATCAGTGACATGTACTTTCTTTTAACTCCCCGTATCAAAAAGATCAATATGACAATCTCTTTTATAGGTAGATATCTAGATGTTTTCGGAAAAAGAAATAAAATTCCACATAGAAGGCAGTTCCAGCAAATTTTACTATGGGAAATTGGTACATGGTCTCTGGATGTGTAAAAGGGAAAACTAAACGTAAATGTTCAGGGATTTAAAAATACAATCTCTGAAGTTGTGCATACTGCTATTGTAAAGGTCTTAAATATAAAGGTCAGTTCAGGAGGGACAATTTCATGGGGCATTAAAAAAATCTCCCAATGTATGTTTATATAATTTTATGTACATATAAGTTTTCCTTGGTTTTACTGGCTAATTTCTTGTAGGTCACGGGTGTGGGGTAGGGTGAAGGATGATACACAAACAATTTTCCTTATCCTTTATGCTCTTTTTTAATGTAGGACATTAGATTAAATCATCATCATTGTCACCATTAGAATCCATTATTAACAATCATAACTCATGAATGACACTTTGTGACACAATATGTACTTGCTCCTTAGAATTTATATAATGCAGCATAGGAATTAAATCAACTTAATAGTAAACCCTCTACTCTACAATAATAATAACCATAATCATCATAATCATATAGGGCATATTTCATAGAAAAATAATTTGAGTGTGTGTCTACTTAGATTGCTTCAATACCCATAAATGCCTGACTTTAAAAACCTTGTTTAATGTAGTTTAAAAGTGGCATGTTTTCTGTCAAAATTAGATTGAATTGCGGATAATCCATTCTATCAAAACTCAGTGCATTTCTTTGAAAAGATGAATTTTTACATACCTGAATCCGATCAGGATTTTTCAAATTGAGTAACGAATAGAGACACACATTAGATAAAAATACCTAATACTTATTAAATGCCTATAATACTTTTACATGCATTTATTTATTTGGTTTACACAACAAGCTCTCAGATAACCTATTATCCCTATTTTACAGAAAAAAGAATTGAAATTAATGCACAATATATTAATGCAAGTAGGGAAACATAAATAAATTCCTTTAAATTGCATAATGTACATTAATTTGTACATTTAATATGTATTAACAATTATGATTTAAGAAACCAAAAAGAAATTGACTTCGAAAATTTATCATGTAATAACTATTATTTGTAGTGATACTTTGTTACCTGATTATAATACCATATATTAGTAAACTGTCTTATTATGTTCAATGCCCAGACATTCTTGTCTTTGGTTCTAATAATTCATTGCACATGATTAATAGGCCAGCACAGCTTTCATTAAAATTCCAAATCTCAGGGCCTTAAGAAGCTTAAAGTATTTAAGTTTCAACAGAAAGTCGGTGCTTCAGTTAAGCACAACTAATTTTAAAATCTAAATATAAACAAAATAAAATAAATAAGTCTAGAGTCTTAAAAGAAAAAAAATTTTTTTGGTTGGCAATAAATAAAATAAATAAGTCTAGAGTCTTAAAAGAAGAACTTTTGAAACTATTGTTCGAAGTATGATATGTCAAGAGCTTTGTAATGTTGTGAACAACCAATAAAAAAAAAAAAAAAGAAGAACTTTTTTTTTTTTTTTTGCTTTGGCGATAAATGAAATGTTTTGCTGACTAATCTTAGGAATTCATTTCCTCAAACGAAAAAAAAAAAATGGGCATGACCAAAACGAGGAAAAATGGTGTGATCATGAAAAACCTTCTGCACATCAGGGAAACAATGATTCCTATTTGATCTCACTAGCACAAGCAATTATTAAAATTTTTAAATCCAATTTTCATGTTGCCCAGTAAATTGCTTAAAACACACACACACACACACACACACACAAACACACACACAGTACAAGGTCAATTTATTCAGAAAAATATTTGAATGATTTCAGGTGCTTGTGGCAATGTGAATTTATTACTGTGAAATCTATGAGCTATCTTTCCTGGCCCAGAGTTGTCCTCATATCCTTCCATGTGGTGTGGGTGCTTGGAGCCGAGGGAAAGATCAGAGGTCATTGTGCAGAACAGTTGGCCTCAGTCAGTGAGTTCCAAGTGTTCCCAGTGATTCTGGTCAAAGGACACACTTTGGGGGAGGCTGGGCTCTTTCACCTAACATGCAGGGATGCCCTTACCCCTAACTGGTAGGTTTAAAATCTTAACAAATTTACCAGGAAAAGCCTCCCTCCTGTCTTGAAGATTCAGCACTCAATTCAGCATTTAACATCTCTTCCAGTTCTGTTTTTTTGGGGCCTGGGTGTAGGGGGGCAGTTACCGGAGATTGAACTCAGGTGCTTGACCACTGAGCAACAACCCCAGCCCTATTTTATATTTTATTTAGAGACAGGGTCTCACTGAGTTTATTGGTGCCTTGTTTTTGCTGAGGTTGTCTTTGAACTCACTATCCTCCTGCCTCAGCCTTTTGAGCTGCTTGGCTACAGGCATGCACCACTGTGCCAGCTTTTTCAGTTCTTTTTATTTTACCTGTGCTTCTTCTAGCATAAAGGGGAAAGGGAAGACAAATTATTACCTCTTACGATATGTCAGAGCCTTCTAGTTATAAAATTCTTCAAAATAAAAAATTCTCTTTTCCATTTAGGAATGAAAATATGTACAATACTATGTAATATGTTTTTAAGGTGTAGGTGTATCCTGATTCTGGGATAGTGTTTTTGAAAATTGTGATGGTACATAAACTATTTACCAGCAACTCTCACAGAGAGGCATAGATTTCTGGTTTTGGTGTGGCCCTTGCTGCTCTCCATACTAGCACCTGGGCTGCAAAGAAAGATCTTGGTAAAACTGGCTGTTGGTATCCATTCACCACAAAATGGACCTGTTATTCTGAATGTTGCCTGTCGCATATCTGTGACCTCATGAAGGAGTCAAATTCCTCTGATCTCTCAAAATTCATTTTCCTGTGATGGACATTTATAGAGTTCTGGGGCTGACCTGTTGGGAATATGCATCCAGCCTTTCCTCTGCAGCTGCTCTGGGACTCCTCAGTGTGCAAACACAACTCAAGGGCAACGGCTTGAGTTCAACTGCAACAATAGAGAGCAGTTAATTCGCTGTTGGATTCATTAATGTCTTGGCAATCACCTGTTTCCAGCATACAGTGAGAAGATCAGTGTCCTCTCTCTTCTGGGATGTGGGTGAGCGAAATTCAGATTGAGATTTCTGCTAAGAAGTTGTGGGTGGCTGAAACCTTAAAACTGCATTCCCTTCCTGCTAGGGAGAGAAGGGGTCAGGGTGGGTGTACACATATTGGGATAAATTTCACACGGCATATGAAGTTTTTCCTTAATGTTATATAATTTGCCAGATGGACAGATATCAGAAGCCACAATATTAAAAGCATCCCCACTATCTTCAGCTGATCCACTCCTGCTAAGGGCTGATCCCTTACCAAACCCTGTATGACTTTGTGCCCCTTAATTTTATGATCCTGCTGATTCTTATGACCTGGTGAAGAAATTGTTTGCTATGGAGTTTAAAAGTAGGGGGAAAAAAAGAGTCATCAAACAGCTCTTTCGGGCACAGATGGAGAAAAGACAACAAGCTTTAAAGTCTTGTAGTATTTTACTGCACAAAAATAAACATAAAAGTGTTAGATAAAGAGGTAAGTCTCTAAAACTTAAAATTTCCCATAATACAATGGGGTTTTCCTCATGCTTAGGAGAGACACATTAACAGTACTCCTAAAAGATCTTAGAATTATTAGCCCTCAGAGAAAGGCAAAGCTAAAGCACATTTGATGAAGCACTTCACACATTCCAGGGTCGTCACAATAAAAGGAATGATACTGATGTGTTGTTAAGGGAGTGAGGAAATCAGAAGCTTTATTCACCACTTTTAATATTAAGGTAAGCTGGTTCCATTGGTCTTAAAATGATCTGGAACTTCTTCAGAAAGTTAAATATGGAGTTAACAATCCACATATTCCACTCCTACTTACAAACTCAAGATAAATAAAAAAGTTGTCCACCAATGATTTGTACATGAATGTTCATATAATGTTCATATTATATATAAAGTTCATATTATATATACGAATCTTATTCATATTAGTCAAAAAGTGAAAATTACCAGGCAGGTTTGTAATCTAGCTACTCAAGAAGCTGAGGCTGGAGGATCACAAATTCAGGGACAACATGGGCAAATTTGCAAGACCCGGTCTCAAAACAAAAATTTTAAAAGGGTTGGGCTTTGGCTTAGCGGTAGAAGATTGTTTAGTGTGCAGGAGGCTCCTGGTTCAATCTGCAGTACGAAACCCACACAGACACAAAGTACAAATTACTATCCAGTGGGAAATGAACAAAGAAATTTGGCATTTTCATAAGATGGAAATCAGTCACAATAAAAATAATAAACTAAAATACTAATACAAGCTACAATATAACTGAAAATTGCAAACATCCTAAGTGAAACGAGTCAGATAAAAAAGGCGTATATGGTATTACTTCATTAAAAATATCCACAGAAACACGAGTGTATATATGGGTCTTTCAACATGTGAAAGAGAAACACAGAAATGGTGTTTATTTAAAACTTAGAATCAAGATCCATTAGGAAAATGCAAGTCAAAGTCACAGTGCACATAGCACTTCACATTCACTAGTGTTGGCTAGAGCTGCAATATTGGGGGAAAGGAGATTGACTACTTTGAGTATAAGCATTTTTTGGAGAGAAAAGTAATAAAAATATTCTGAAATACCTGTGGATTAGAGAACCCAGGTGAGGTCACAATGTGTCATATACTTAGCAAAGTGTGCTTCTTCTTGTTGGAGGGGCACCACAGTGGTCATGAGACACTGTGTATGGAGAGAGCGCTCTTGTAATTGCTGCTGAAGAGTTCACATATTTCTACAACTAAGACATTTCCTAGAATGAAAACATCATCTAGTTCTAATCTCACTATACAGTCTGTCTCCCAAACAGCTTCCTCAGGGCACTCTGAACCTCATTGCTTCTCAGGCTGTGAATGATGGGCTTCAACATGGGGGTCACCACACAGAAGAGAACAGAGACCAGGGTGTTCGTGTCCAGTCTTCTCTGGGCCTGTCATAGTAGAAGTTGGCTGTTCCATAGAAGACCACCACGACAGTGAGGGGAGACGAACAGGTGGGGAATGTCTTCCTCGTGCCCTAGGCAGAGGAAATCCCCAGGATGGCCGCCATGATGAGTGTGTAGAAGCCTGCAGTGAAGAGGCAGGGGCTCAGGCCCATGGTGGCACTGATAACATGGAGCACAAAATCGTTGACCGAGGTGTCTGAGCAGGAGAGCTTCAGGATCAATGGGGTGTCACAGAGAAAGTGGCTGAATTGGTTGGGCCCACACAGAGTGAGTGTGATGGCCAGCACCGTGTGTGTGACAAAATACAACAGCCCACACAGCCAGGACCCAGTCACCAGGCCAACACAGACCTTCACACTCATGATGACTGGGTACTGAGGAGGACGGCAGGTGGCCACACAGCAGTCATACTGGCCACACAGCCAGTAAGTCGCCTTCTGTGCCAGCACTTGTCACCAAGAAGAAGATCTGGGAAAGGCAACCTTCATAAGAAATGACCTTTTTCTTCCAGAAGAAGTTCACCAGCAGTACTGGGAGGGTGGTGGATGTGTAGCAGACGTCCAAGAAGCTCAAATTGCTGAGGAAAAAGTACATTGGAGTGTGGAGAGCAGGACTGACCCTGGTGGCCAGTATTATTACGATGTTCCCTAGGAGAGTGGTCAGGTAAATGACCTGAAAAAGCAGGAAGAACCAGCCCTGTAGGTTGGAGTGGTTGGAAAATCCTAAAAAGATGAATTCAGTGACAAATGATTGATTGCTCATTTCCAATGTTTCATAGCTACAAAACAGAGAAAAAGAGACCATGATGAGAATGGATTGTGAGCACCCCAAACAGGGTTGTTTATCTGCAGCAACATGGAAAATAATATCGAATTAAAAGCAGCCTGGAGACTGATAACTTGTGGGACTGGTCTCAGGGAATCAGACCCATGGAGCCACACACATTTGCAGGGGTGATGGTGGGTGGGAGTAACCAGAGAATTGCTAGAATGCAACAGAAAGCAATTCGACCTCATCATGGTGTGAAGTCATTTCTCACTGTCTCAGTAATCTCTGACTCCTGTTGTTTTTTTATGTAAACATAGTATTTTTGGAGAAGTTCATTTTCATTGCAAATTTTAAGAAAAACATTTACAAAGCAGAGTCATCATCTGCAGAAGCATTCGGTGTTGCCTTCAGTGTTTTCCAATGTAGAGTTTTTCTCATTTTACATCAATCTTTATCTCTGTGTTCAGAAAGGCAGAAGTTAACTATTCCTGTACAATGCTGAAATTATCAGGGCCAGAGCAAAAGAGAGCAAAGAAGTTGATGAAGTGGGGTTGGACTGACTATCATAAGTATACAGGGAAGATCAGTGGAGTAGAAGGAGAATGAGAGGGAGGAGAGGTTTGGGAAGGGAGAAAATGTGAAAGGTCTTTACGCAGATCATGTTATGTGCACATGGAAGTCTACCACAGGGGACTGCACCTGTATGTATATGTACAAAGCACCAGACAGAAATTAACAGATAAATGACCCAAAGAAAGATCGGTAGAGAAAGGAGAATGGGTGCGCGAAGGGGAGGGAGATGGGGGGTGGGGACTGAATGGACTAAATCAAATTCCATGCACGTAGGATCTTTTCCAAATCAACCCAACTTCTATGTGTAACTATTATGCTCTAATAAAAATTTAAGAAGTTGACATGATCCTATCAGCAAAGAGTGAGATTTGAATTCTTCTTGACCTATTTGTATACCTTTAATTTCTTTCTTTTGTCCAATGCCTCTGGCAATTTCAAGGATGAAGTTGAATAGAAGTGGTGAAAGAGGGGCACCCTGTCTTCTTCCAGTTTTTAGAGTGAATGCTTTTAACCTTTCTCCACTTAGAATGATGCTGCCTTGGGTTTAGCATAGATAGCTTTTACAATGCTTTTACAAAGTTCCTTCTGTCCCTAGTGTTTCTACTCTTTTGACAGGTAGGAGTGCTATATTTTGTTAAATGCTTTTTCTGCATCTATTGAGATGATCAATAAACTTAAGTCTCTCTTAAATAAACTTAATCTCTCCCCTTTGGCTAAACATTCAGATCATCTCCAGTCCTATAAATATTTTAATGAACATTTTCCTACATAAACATATGTGTCCATTTCGAATTATCTCTTCAGAATAAAATTTAAATCTGACATAAAAGAATTTGTTGTGCAGTTTCTATTTAAAACTAGCTCATGGAAGACATTATATTAAGTGAAATAAGCCAGACACATAAAGAGAAATAGCAGTTTGTCACTACTTTTTGAAAGCTAAATGTTGATCTCAGAGAAGTAAGGAGTAGAGCGGTGGTTATTGGAGCCTGGGAAAGAATCACAAAAATCATTGTGAGTCTGATTTCTCAAAGACGCATGTGAAGGACTGCCTGAAACATGCCCTCTGAGTGTGGTCTTTAAAAAAAAATAAGAGTGGACTTCTAACAGAGTCCTCAGAAAATCTCTCTTCTCTCCTCAGTGGGCAGCAGGAGGTCCATGGGTCTGGCTGCCTAGGAGCTAGCTGTGGTGTGCAAATGGGCAGAACCAGGACGGCTGGAGAGTCTCAATAATCACTAGTAGACCGCATTCTAGGTGAGGGCTGGGTGGAAACAGGCCATCCAGAAGGAAATGGCTTGAGCTCTGAAAATGATAGAATCTGTGGATTAAGGAAACGGTTGTGGGTCCAATCCACTCATAACACTTACTCCCTGGGTCAGTCCATGGTTGCCACAGTTACCACAGGCCTGACCAGAGCAACCCGGAGGGGGAGATGCACTCTGGCCTCCTGGCTTGGAGGTTTAGTCTGGGGACAGCTGACCATTTGCTGCCGGCCTGAGATGAGGTGGGACACCGAGGTGGAAGGGAACAAGGGGGGAAGCGTCCCTAGCTCAAGGCAGCCAGAAGGTTGGGGCAGGGGGGGGATTGGAGGAGACAGTTCACAGGGGACAAGATGTGATTTCCCAGGGCATGTCCCCGGCCACACTCCACCTGCCCACACTCCTCTCAGTACAGTGGGCTTTTCAGATAATTAACCCAAAAAATGGATGGATCCACTGATTAGGTCACAAGTCTCACAGTCTAATCATTTCACCTCTGAACACGGCTAATGTGGCTGACCATGAGCTTTTGGTGGGGGGATACCTTATTTCTGAGCCATAATAGTCTCTACAGTCCATGTGCTTTGGTTAGAATACCTTCATGTAGTCTGGGAGAGTAATAGGGTTAAAGTCCTGGTGACGAGGACACAAGAGGGCACCTGGTCTGTGGGTTAGCTGAGTGGCAGTGGGATCACTCATTAAAACATAAAAAGAAAAAAATATGAGAAGGAGCGTGTCTGGGGAGAGGAAAGGAGGGAAGGAGGTTGGGCCTGGAGTCTGGGTACCTGCAGGGTATTCCCAAGGAGATTCTAGGAGGCAGCAGGACAGGTTCCCAGGAGATAGGCCTGGGAGTCATGGCTTAGAGTGACTGTGGAAGTCACAGGTGCTCATAAAGCCAAAAGAGAGCAGGGTGAGGAGAGAGGGCCTGATGGACTGTGCAGAAAAGAAGGTGTCCAGAAGGAGGCTCACCAGCTATCAGCAATCATTCTGCACCACAGTGTCAAAGCTCTGCTCTCTGTACCAGGCCTTCTGCACCCCAGTCTAAAACCTCTGCTCTCTATAACAGTCCTTCTGCACCCCAGTCTACAACCTCTGCCCCCTGCAACAATCCTTCTCCACCCCAGTCTCCAAGTTTTGCTCTCTGAAACACTCTTTCTGCACACCAGTCTCGAACATCTGCTCTCTGCAACAGTCCTTCTGCACCTCAGTCTGAAAACTCTGCTCTCTGCAACAATCATTCTGCACCCAAGTCTCAAACCTCTGCTCTTTGTAACAGTCCTTCTACACCTCAGTCTCAGAACTCTGCTCTATATAATACACTTCTGCACACCAGTCTCAAACTGTGATATCTGTAACAGGCCTTCTGCACCCCAGTCTCTAACCTCTGCTCCCTGCAAGAAAACTTCTGCACCCCAGTCTCCATGTTCTGCTCTCTGAGAGTTGTTCTGCACCGCACTCTCGAACATCTGCTCTGTGCAAGAGTCTTTCTGCACCTAAGTCTGAAAACTCTGCTCTCTGCAACAATCATTCTGCAACCAAGTCTCCAATCTCTGCTCTCTGTAACAGTATTTCTGCACCTTAGTTTCCAAACTCTGCTCTCTGTAACAGACCTTCTGCACCCCAGTCTCCAACATCTGCTCTCTGCAATGATCCTTCTTCTCCCCAGGCTCCAACTTCTGCTCTCTGCAATGGGCCTTCTGCACTCCAGTCTCCAACCTCTTCTCTCTGCTCTCTGCAACAATCATTCTGCATCAAAGTCTCCAAACTCTGCTCTCTATAATATCCTTCTGCACACCAGTCTACAAACTGTGCTATCTGTAACAGTCCTTCTAGACCCCAGTCTCCAACCTCTGCTCTCTGTAACAGGCCTTTTTCACCCCAGTCTCCAACCTCTTCTCTCTGAAATGATCATCCTGCACCTCAGTCTCCAACCTCTGCTCTCTGAAACAGTCCTTATGCATCACAGTCTCCAAACTCTGCTCTCTGTAAGATCCTTCTGCACCCCAGTCTACAAACTCTGCTCTCTGTAATAGTTTTTCTGCACCCCAGTATCCAAACTCTGCTCTCTGTAACAAACCTTCTGCACCCCAGTCTCCCACCTCTGCTCTCTGTAACAGTCCTTCTGTACCTCAGTCGCCGAACTCTGCTCTCTGTAACAGTCTTTTCGCACCCCAGTCTCAAAACTCTGCTATGTGTATCAGTCGTTATGCAACCCAGTCTCCAACCTCTGCTCTCTGTAACAGTACTTCTGCACCTCAGTCGCCAACCTCTGCTCTCTGTAACAGTCTATATGCACCCCCGTCTCAAATCTATGCTCTCTGTAACATTTCTTCTGCACCCCAGTATCCAACCTATGCTCTCTGTAACTGTTTTTCTGCACCCCAGTCTCCAACTTCTGCTCTCTGTGAGATCCTTCTTCACCTCAGTCACCAAACTCTGCTCTCTGCAACGATTCTTCTGCACCCCAGTCTTCAAACTCTGCGATTTGTAACAGTCCTTCTGCACCTCAGTCTCTAACCTCTGCTCTCTGTAAAAATCTTTCTGCGACTCAATCTCCAACCTCTGCTCTCTGTAAAGGTCCTTCTGCACCTCAGTATCCAACCTCTTCTCTCTGTAATGATCCTTCTGCACCTCAGTCTCCAACCAATGCTCCGTAACAGGCCTTCTGCACTGCAGTCTCCAACCTCTGCTCTCTGTAACAGTTCTTCTGCACCCCAGTCTTTAAGCTCTACTCTCTGATACCGTCCTGCTGCACCCGAATCAAACATCTGCACTCTGTTACAATCTTCCTGAACTTTGCTCTATTTAATAGTTCTTCTGAACCAGAATCTCCAAACTCTGCTCTCTGTAACACTCCTTATGCAACCCAGTCTCCATCCTCTGCTATCTGTAAGAATCCTTCTGCACCCCAATCTCCAAACTCTGCTCTCTGTAAAAGTCCCTCTGCACCTCAGTCTCAAACTCTGCTCTCTGTAACAATTTTTCTTCACCTCAGTCTCTAACCTCTGCTCTCTGTAACAGTCCTTCTGCACCCAAGTCTCCAACATTTCCTCTCTGCAATGCTCCTACTTCACCCCAGTCTCCAAACTCTGCTCTCTGTAACAGTTCTTCTGTACCACTGCTCTTTGTAAGGGTCCTTCTGCAACCTAGTTTCCAAACACTGTTCTGTGTAACTGTTCTTCTGCACCTTAGTCTCCAACCTCTGTTCTCTGCTACAGTACTTCTGCACCCCAATCCTCTACATCTACTCTTTGCAACATTCCTTCTACACGCCAGTCTAAAACCTCTGCTTTCTGCAATAGTCCTTCTGCACCCCAGTCTCCAACCTCTGCTCTCTGTAGCAAGACTTCTAAAAGACAGAGTCCAAACTCTGCTCTATGTAACAGGCCTTCTGCAACCCAGTCTCCAACCTCTTCTCTCTGCATCGATTCTTCTCCACCACAGTCTCCAATCTCTGCTCTCTGCAACATCCTTTTGCACCCCAGTCTTAAACCTCTGCTCTCTGTAAGATCCATCTGAACCCCAGTCTCCAAAATCTGCTCTCTGTAACAGTCCTTCTGCACCTCCGTCTCCAACCTCTGCTCTCTGTAAAAGTCCTTCTACACCTCAGTCTCCAACCTCTGCTTTCTGTAACAGTCCTTCTGCACCTCAGTCTGAAACCTCTGGTCTCTGCACGATCCTTCTGAACCCCAGTCTCCAATATCTGCTATCTGTAATAGTCCTTCTGTACTGAGTCACTAAACTCTGCTCTCTGTAAGATCCTTCAGCAACCCAGTCTCCAAATACTGCTTTCTGTATAAGTCCTTCTAAACCAAAGTCTCCAACCTCTGCTCTCTGTATCTATCCTTCTGCACCTCAGTCTCTAAACTGTGTTTTCTGTAACAGTTCTTCTGCACGCAAGTCTCCCAACTCTGCTCTCTTTAACAGTCCTTTTATACCGCAGTCTCCAACCTCTGGTTTCTGTAACGGTCCTTCTGCACCCCAATTTTCAACCTCTGCTTTCTGTAACAGTTCTTCGGCACCTCAGTCTCCAAACTCTACTCTTCGTAACAGTCCTTCTACAACTATGCCTCCAACCTCTGCTCTCTGTAACAGTACTTCTGCACCTGAGTCTGAAACCTCTGCTCTCCACGATCCTTCTGCACCCCAGTCTCCAACCTTTTCTCTCTGCTACGATTCTTCTCCACCCCAGTCTGCAACATCTGCTCTCTGCAACAGTCCTTTTGCACCCCAGTCTCCAAACTCTGCTCTATGTAAGATCCATCTGAACCCCAGTCTACAACCTCTGCTCTCTGTAACAGTCCTTCTGCACACCAGTCTCCAAATTCTGCTTTCTGTATCTGTCCTTCTGCACCTCAGTCTCCAACCTCTGCTCTCTGTAACAGTCCATCTGTACTCCAGTCTCTAAAATATGCTCTCTGCAACAGTCATTCTGCACCCGAGTCATCAATGTCTGCTCTCTGCAAGAGTCCTTCTGAACCCCAGTCTCCAAATTCTGCTCTCTGCAACGATCTTTTTGGACCAGAGTCTCCAAAATCTGCTCTCTGGAACAATCCTTGTGGACCATAGTCTCCAACCTCTGCTATGTGTAAGATCCTTCTGCACTCCAGTTTCCAAACTCTGCTCTCTGTAACATATCTTCTCCACCGCAGTCTCCAACCTCTGTCCTCTGCAACAGTCCTTCTGCTCCCCAGTCTCCGAGATCTGCTCTCTCTAACAGTCATTCTGTACCACAGTCTCCAACCTCTTCTCTCTGTAACGGTTGTTCTACACCACAATTTCCAACCTCCGCTTTCTCTAATTGTCTTTCTGCACTTCAGTCTCCAATCTCTGCTCTCTGTAAAAGTCCTTCTACACCCCAGTCTCCAAACTCTGCTCTCTGTAACATCCTTCTGTACACCAGTCACCAAACTCTGCTCTGTGTATCTGTCCTTCTGCACCTCAGTCTCCAACCTCTGCTCTCTGTAACAGTCCATCTGCACCCCAGTCTCTAAAATCTGCTCTCTTAAACAGTCCTTCTGCACCCCAGTCTCTAACATCTGCTCTCTGCAACAATCCTTGTGCACCAAAGTCTCCAACCTCTTCTAGGTGTAAGATTCTTCTGCACTCCAGTTTCCAAACTCTGCTCTCTGTAACATTCCTTCTCCACCACAGTCTCCAAACTTTGTCCTCTGCAACAGTCCTTCTGCTCCACAGTCTCCAAGATTTGCTTTCTGTAACAGTCCTTCTGGACCTCAGTCTCCAAACTCTGCTCTCTGCAACAGTCCTTCTGCACCCCAGTCTCCAACCTCTATTCTCTGCAACAGTCGTTCTTCATCCCAGTGTCCAACCTCTGCTCTCTATAGGAGTCTTTCTGTACCGGGTCTCCAACCTCTGCTCTCTTTATCCGTTTTTCTGAACCCCAGTCTTTAAAATCTGCTTTCTCTATAAGTCCTTCTGAACCTCAGTCTCCAATATATGCTCTCTTTAACAGTCTTTCTGCACCTTACTCTCCAAACTCTGCTTTCTGAAAAAGTCCTCCTGCATGCCAGTCTCCAACCTCTGCTCTCTGAAACATTACTTCTGAACCACAGTCTCCTACCTGTGCTCTCTGTAAAAGTCCTTCTGCACCCCAATCAAAAACCTCTGCTTTCTGTAACGATGCTTTTGCACCCCAGTCTCTAACCTCTTCTCTCTGCAACAATCTTTCTGCACCTCAGTCTTCAACTTCTGATCTCTGCAACGATCCTTCGTCATCCTAGTCTCGAATATCTGCACTCTGTAACAGTCCTTATACACCCCAATTTCCAAACTCTGCTTTCTGTAACAGTCGTTCTGGAACTCAGTCTCCAACCTCTGCTCTCTGCAACAGTCATTCTGCACCAAAGTCTCCAACCTCTGCTCTCTGCAATAATCCTTCTGCACCCCAGTCTCCAACGTCTGCTCTCTGCCACAGTCCTTCTGCATCCCAGACTCCAAACTCTTCTGACTCTAAGATCTTTCTGCATCCCAGTCTCCAACCTCTGCTCTCTTCAAAGTTCTTTCTGCACCCCAGTCTCCAACCTCTGTTCTCTGCATCAGTCCTTCTGCGCCACAGTCTTCAACATCTACTCTCTGCAACAGTTCTTCTTTACACCAGTCTCCAACCTCTTTTCTCTGTAACAGTCCTTCTGTACTCTAGTCTCCAACCACTGCTCTTTGTAAGGGTCCTTCTGCACCCGAGTCTCCAAACACTGTTCTGTGTAACTGTTCTTTTTTACCTTAGTCTCCAACTTCTGTTCTCTGCTACAGTACTTCTGCACCCCAATCCTCTACCAGTACTCTCTTCAACAGTCCTTCTACACGCCAGTCTAAAACCTCTGATTTCTGCAATAGTCCTTCTGCACCCCAGTCTCCAACCTCTGCTCTCTGTATCAATCCTTCTGCACCTTAGTCTCCAAGCTCTTCTCTATGTAACGATCCTTCTGCACCTCAGTCTCCAAACTTTACTCTTCGTAACAGTGCTTGTGCACCGCAGTCTCCAACCTCTGCTCTTTGTAAGATCCTTCTTCAACCCAGTCTTCAAACTCTGCTCTCTGTAACAGTTCTCATGCACCCCAGTCTCCAAACTCTGCTCTCTGTACCAGGCTTCCTTCACCTGAGTTTTCAACATCTGCTCTCTGTATCTGTCCTTCTGCACCCCAGTCTTCAAACTCTGCTCTCTGCAACAATCCTTCTGCATTCTGTCTCCAACCTCTGCTCACTGCAACAGTCATTCTGCACCCCAGTCTCCAAACTCTGTTCTCTGCAACAGTCGTTCTGCATCCCAGTGTCCAACCTCTGCTCTCTATACCAGTCCTTCTGTACCGGAGTCTCCAACCTCTGCTCTCTTTATCCGTCCTTCTGCACCCCAGTCTCCAACATCTGCTTTCTATATAAGTCCTTCTGAACCCCAGTCTCTAATATCTGCTCTCTTTAACAGTCTTTCTACACCTCAGTCTTCTACCTCTGCTTTCTGCAAAAGTCCTCCTGCACCCCAATCTTCAACCTCTGCTCTCTGAAACATTCCTTCTGCACCCCAGTCTCCTACCTGTGCTCTCTGTAAAAGTCCTTCTGCACCCCAGTCTACAACCTCTGCTCTCTGTAACAGTCCTTCTGCACCTCAGACTTTAAACACTGTTCTCTGCAACAGTCCTACTGCGCCCCAATTTCCAACCTCTGCTCTCTGCAACAGTCCTTATGCACCTCAGTGTCCAAACTCAGCTCTCTGTAAGATCCTTCTGAAACCCAGTCTCCAACCTCTGCTTTCTGCAATGTTCCTTCTGCACCCCAGTGTTCAAATTCTGATCTCTACAGTAGTTATTCTGCACCCCAGTCTAAAACCGCTGCTCTCTGTAACAATCCTTCTGTACTGCAGTCTCCAAACTCTGTTCTCTGTAAAGGTTTTTCTGCACCACATTGTCCAACCTCTGCTTTATGTACCAGTTTTTATTTTGCACCACATTCTCGAAACACTGCTGTTTGTATCAGTCCTTCTGCACCTCAGTTTGCAACCTCTGCTCTTTGTAATAGTCCATATGCACCCCATTCTCTAAATTTCGCTCTCTGTCACATTCCTTCTGCACCCTAGTCTCCAACATCTGCTGTCTTCAACAGTCCTTTTCCAACCCAGTCTCCAAACTCTGCTCTCTGCAAAAGTACTTCTGCGCCCCTATCTCCAACCTCTGCTGTTTGCAACAGTCCTTCTGCTCCTCAGTTTCCAAACTCTGCTCTCTGTAGGATCCTTCTGAAACCCAGTCTCTAACCTCTGCTTTCTGCAATTGTCCTTCTGCACCTCAGACTCCAACCTCTGTTCTCTGAAACAGTCCTTCTACACCCCAGTCTCCATAATCTGCTTGCACCAACGATCCTTCTGCACTCAAGTCTCAAATATCTGCTCTCTGCAACAGTCCTTCTCCACCACAGTCTCAAAACTCTCGTCTCTGCAACAGTCCATCTGCACCCCAGTCTCCAAACTCTGCTTTCTGTATCAGTCCTTCTGCACCCCAGGCTCCAACCTCTGCTCTCTTAACAGTCCTTCTTCACCTCAGTCTCCAAACTCAGCTTTCTGTAACTTTCCTTCTGCACCCAAGTCTCCAACCTCTGCTCTCTACAACGATCCTTCTGCACCCTAGTCTCAAAACTCTTCTCGCTGCAACAGTCCTTCTGAAACCCAGTCTCCAACATCTGCTCTCTGCACCAGTTCTTCTGTACCTCAGTCTGAAAACTCTGCTCTCTGCAATAATCATTCTGCACCACATTCTCTAACCTCTGCTCTCTTTAACAGTCCTTCTGTACCTCAGTCTCCAACCTCTGCTCTATGCAACAGTCCTTCTGCACCCCAGTCTCCAACGTCTGCTCTCTGCAACAGTAATTCTACACACCATTCTCTAACCTCTGCTCTCTCCAACAGTCCTTCTACACCCCAGTCTCCATACTCTGATAGCCCCAACGATCCTACAGCATCCCAGTCTCCACCTTCTGGTCTCTACATCAGTTCTTTTGCACCCCAGTCTCCAACCTCTGCTCTCAGTAACAGTCGTACTGTACCGCAGTCTCCATCCACTATTCTCCGTAAGGGTCCATATGCACCCCAGTATCCAAACTCTCCTTTATGTATCAGTCGTTTTGCACCATAGTCTCAAAACTCTGCCCTCTGTAACAGTCCTTCTGCAACTCAGTTTGCAACCTCTGGTCTCTTTAAAAGTCCTTCTGCATCCCAGTCTCCAAACTCTGCTCTCTGCAAAAGTCTTTTTGCACCCCAGTTTCTAATATTTGCTCTCTGCAACAGTCCTTCTCAACCCCAGTCTCCAAACTCTGCTCTCTATAACAGTCCTTCTGTACTGCATTCTCCAAACTCTGCTCTGTGTAAGGGTACTTCTTCACCCGAGTCTCCAACCTCTGCTTTCTGTATCAGGCTTTCTGCACCCCAGTCTCTAACCTGTGCTCTGTGTAACTGTCCCTCTGCACCTTAGACTCCAAACTCTGCTCTCTGATACAGTACTTCTAGACCCCAGTCTCCAAACTCGGCTCTCTGTAACAATCCTTCTGCATCTTAGTCTGGAACCTCTGGTCTCTGCAATGGTCCTTCTGCACCTGAGTCTCCAACTTCTGCTCTGTATCAGTCCTTTACGCCTGTCTCCCACATATGCTCTCTGTAACAGTCCTTCTTCACCTCAGTCTTAAACCTCTGCTCTGTGTAACAGACCTTCTGCACCCCAGTGTCCAACATCTGCTCTCTGCAACGATCCTTCTGCAAAACACTTCTCTCTGCAACGATCATTCTACACCTCAGTCTCCAACATCTGATCCTTGTAAGATCCTTCTGCAACCCAGTCTCCCAACTCTGCTCTCTCTAACAGTCCTTCTGCACACCTTCTCCCAACTCTCCTCTCTGTAATAGGCTTTTTGCACCCCAGTCTCTAAAGTCTGTTCTCTATAAGAAGTCTTCTACACCCCAGTCTCCAAACTCTGCTCTCTGCAACAGTCCTTATGAACCCCAGTCTCCAACCTGTGGTCTCTGCAACAGTCCTTCTGCACCTCAGTCTTAAAACGCTGTTCTCTTCTACGATCCTTTTTTACCTCAGTCTCCATCCTCTACTCTCTGTAACAGTCCTTCTGCACCTGGGTCCCCCACATCTGCTCTCTGTTAGATCCTTCTTCAACCCAGTCTCCGAACTCTGTGATTTGTAACAGTCATTCTAGAGCCCGTCTCCACACTCTGCTCTCCATTACAGGCCTTCTGATCCCCAGTCTCCAACCTTTGCTCACTGTAACAGTCTTTTTGCAACTCAGTCTCCAACCTCTGCTCTCTGCAACGATCCTTCTTCACCCCAGTCTCCAACGTCTCCTCTCCTCAACAGTCCTTCTGCACCTCAGTCTCCAAATTCTGCTCTCTGCAACAGTTCTTCTACACCCCAGTCTTCAACTTCTTCTCTGTATAACAGTCCTTCTGCACCCCAGTCTCCAACCTTTGCTCTCTATAACAGTCCTTCTGCAACCCAGTCTCCAAACTCCGCTCTCTGTTGCAGGCCTTATGCACCCCAGTCTCCAAACTTTGCTCTCTTTAGCAGTCCTTCCGCACACCAGTCTGCATCCACTTCTCGCTGTAACAATCTTTCTGCAGCACAGTCTCCACCTCTGCTGTCTTCAATGATTCTTCTGCAACTCAGTATCCAACTTCTGCTCTCTTCAACGTTCCTTCTGCAGCCCAGTCTTCAACCTCTACACTCTGTAACTATTTTTCTGCACCTCCGTCTCCAACCTCTGCTCTCTGCAACCGTCATTCTGCACCCCTGTCTTCAACCTCTGCACTCTGCAACAATCCTTATGCACCCCAGTCTCCAACATCTGCTCTCTGTAACGGTCCTTCTGCAGTCCAGTCTCAAACCTCTGCTTTCTGTGTAAGTCCTTCTGAACCAGGGTTTCCAACCTCTGCTCTCTGTAACAGTCCTTTTGCACCTCTGTCTCCAACTTCTGAACTATGCAACCTTACTTGTGCACCCCATTCTCTAACCTCTGCTCTCTGTAACAGTCCTTTGCACCCCATTCTCTAACCTCTGGTCTCTGCAACAGTCCTTCTGTAACACAGTCTCCAACCTCTGCTCTCTGTAACGGTCCTTCTGCACCCCACTCTCAACCTTTTCTTTCTGTATCAGTAATTCAGCACCCCAGTCTCCAATCTTTGCTCTCTGTAACATTTTTTCTGCACCTCAGTCTCCAACGTCTTCTCTCTGCAACAGTTCTTCTGAACCCCAGTCTCCAACATCTGCACTCTGAAACAATTCGTCTATAAAACATTATCCAACCTCTGCTCTCTGTAACAGTCCTCCTGTATTGCAGTCTCCGAACTCTGCTCTCTGCAACGGTCCTTCTGCACCATAGTCTCCAACCTCTGCTTTCTGTATAAGTCCTTCTGAACCCCAGTCTCCAACCTCTGCTCTCTGTAACAGTCCTTCTGCACCACAGTCTCCAAATTCTGCTCTCTGCAACAGTCCTTCTGCACCCCAGTCTCCAAACTCTGTAATTTCCAATAGTCCCTCTGCACCTCAGTCTGAAAACTCGGTGCTCTGCAATGATTCTTCTGCACCCCAGTCTCCAAACTCTGCTCTCTCTAAGACCCTTCTGCAACCCTGTCTCCAAACACTGCTCTTTGTAACAGTCCTTCTGCACCCCAGTCTCAAAACTCTGCTCTGTGCAACAGTTCGTCTGAACCGCAGTCTCCAACATCTGGTCTATGAAAGATCCTTCTGCACCCCAGTCTCCAATCTCTGATCTCTGTAGCAGTCTTTCTTCACCCGAGTCTTCAAACTTTGCTCTCTGTAACAGTCCTTCTGCAACTCAGTCTCCAATATCTGTTCTCTGCAACGGTTATTCTGCACCCCATTCTCCAACCTCTGTTGTCTACTAGAGTACTTCAGCACGTCAGTCTCCAAACTCTGCTCCCTGCAAAAATCTTTCTGCACCCCAGTCTCCAACTATTGCTCTCGGTAACATTTCTTCTGCACCTCAGTCTTCAAACTCTGCTCTATGTAAGTTCCTTTTGCCACCCAGTCTCCAGACTCTGCTCTCTGTAACAGTCCTTCTGCACCCCAGTCTCCAACCTCTGCTCTGTGCATCAGTTCGTCTGCACAACACTCTCCAGGCTCTGCTCTCTGTAAGATCCTTCTGCACACCAATCTCCAAACTCTGATTTCTGTAACAGTCCTTCTTCACCCCAGGCTCCAACCTCTGCTCCCTGCAACAATCCTTCTGCACCCCAGTCTCCAACTTCTGTACTCTGCAACAGTTCTTCTTCACCCCAGTCTTTAACATCTACTCTCTGAAACAGTCCTTCTGCATCCCATTCTCCAACCTCTGCTCTCTGCAACAGTCCTTCTGTACCCTGGTCTCCACCCTCTGCTCTCTGTAACAGTCCTTCTGTACTGAAATCTCCTACCTCTGCACTCTGTAAGGTTTATTCTAGACCCAAGTCTCCAACCTCTGCTTTCTGTATCATCCTTCTGCACCCAAGTCTCCAAACTCTGCTCCATGTAACAGTCCTTCTACACTCCAGTCTTCAAACTCTGCTCTGTGTATCAGTCCTTCTGCAACCCAGTTTCCAATCGGTGCTCTCTGCTATGATCCTTCTGCATCCCAGTCTCCAACATCTGCTTTCTGCAACCATCCTTCTGCACCCAAGTCTCCGAACTCTGCTCTCTGAAAGGATCCTTCTGCACACCAGTCTCCATCCTCTGCTCTCTGCAATAATTCTACTGCACCCCAGTCGCCACCCTCTGCTCTCTGTAAAAATCTTTCTGCACTGCAGTCTCCAAACTCTGCTCTATGTAATATTCTTCTGCAAGCCAGTCTCCAAACTCTGCTCTCTATAACAGCCCTTTTGTATGCAGTCTCCAACCTCTGCTCCTTTAACAGGCCTTCTGAACCCCAGTCTCCAAACTCTGCTCTCTGTATCAGTTCTACTGCACCCCAGTCTCCAAACTCTGCTCTCTGTCACAGTCTTTCTGCATCTCAGTCTCCTTCTTCTGCTCTCTGCAACAGTTCTTCTACACACCAGTCTCCAACATCTGCACTCTGAAACAGTTCTTCTCCACTCCAGTCTCCAACCTCTGCTCTCTGTAACAGTCCTCCTGTATTGCAGTCTCCAAATTCTGCTCTCTGTAATGGTCCTTCTACACCTCAGTCTCAAACCTCTGCTTTTTGTATCAGTCCTTCTGCACCCCAGTCTCCAACCTCTGCTATCTGAAACAGTCCTTCTGCACCTCAGTCTCCAAATTCTATTCTCTGCAAAAGTTTTTCTGCACCCAAGTCTCCAACACCTGCTCGCTGCAACAGTCTTTCTTCATCCCACTTTCCAACCTCTGCTATCTGCAACAGTCCTTCTGCACCCCAGTCTCCCATCTCTGCTCTCTGTAACAGTCCTTCTGCACAAAAGTCTCCAACCTCTGCTCTCTGCAACAGTCCTTCTACCCCCCCAGTCTTCAATCTCTGCTCTGTTTAACAGTCCTTCTGCACCCCAGTCTCTAACCTCTGCTCTCTGTAACAGTCCTTCTGCACCATATTCTCCAACCTCTGCTCTCTGTTACAGTCTTTGTATACCGCACTCTCAAAACTCTGCTCTCTGT
>NW_027524719.1:0-28861 GCF_052094955.1 Ictidomys tridecemlineatus
TGAAAGTTTCATCAAGATTGGGTGAAATAGTGTGTGCTGAGATTTCAGGCAACTCGTAGTTTTTTGGAAGCTTGGCAGGCCCTTTCCATGAAAGTGATTCTCGCCAGTCTCTGCTTAGGGCTACATCAACAGCAAAGAAACCATAGAGATAGAACTTGAAACTGCTTTATTGTGTCACGTTTCAAAGAGCTAGCACAAACTGTGTTTGATTTAGACTTCCAAATACATGTATCCCTATAGGAGAAAACAGAGTGAAACCTCAAAATGAAACCGGTTACTGCCAACGAACGGTTAAACCTAGAGGAAAGAAATTTGGCGAGCCAAGTGGGATTGGTGTACTGATCAATACCTGAAAGTTTCATCAAGATTGGGTGAAATAGTGTGTGCTGAGATTCAGGCAACTCGTAGTTTTTTGGAAGCTTGGCAGGCCCTTTCCATGAAAGTGATTCTCGCCAGTCTCTGCTTAGGGCTACATCAAGAGCAAACAAACCATAGAGATAGAACTTAAAACTGCTTTATTGTGTCACGTTTCAAAGAGCTAGCACAAACCGTGTTTGATTTAGACTTCCAAATACATGTATCCCTATACGAGAAAACAGAGTGAAACCTCAAAATGAAACCGGTTACTGCCAACGAACGGTTTAACCTAGAGGAAAGAAATTTGGTGAGCCAAGTGGGGTTGGTGTACTGATCATTAACTGAAAGTATCATCAAGATTGGGTGAAAAAGTGTGTGCTGAGATTTCAGGCAACTCGTAGTTTTTTGGAAGCTTGGCAGGCCCTTTCCATGAAAGTGATTCTCGCCAGTCTCTGCTTAGGGCTACATCAACAGCAAACAAACCATAGAGATAGAACTTAAAACTGCTTTATTGTGTCAAGTTTCAAAGAGCTAGCACAAACCGTGTTTGATTTAGAGTTCCAAATACATGTATCCCTATAGGAGAAAACAGAGAGAAACCTCAAAATGAAACCGGTTACTGCCAAGGAACTGTTTAACCTAGAAGAACGAAATTTGGCGAGCCAAGTGAGATTGGTGTACTGATCATTACCTGAAAGTTTCATCAAGATTGGGTGAAAAAGTGTGTGCTGAGATTTCAGGCAACTCGTAGTTTTTTGGAAGCTTGGCAGGCCCTTTCCATGAAAGTGATTCTCGCCAGTCTCTGCTTAGGGCTACATCAACAGCAAACAAACCATAGAGATAGAACTTGAAACTGCTTTATTGTGTCAAATTTCAAAGAGCTAGCACAAACCGTGTTTGATTTAGACTTCCAAATACATGTATCCCTATAGGAGAAAACAGAGTGAAACCTCAAAATGAAACCGGTTACTGCCAACGAACGGTTTAACCTAGAAGAACGAAATTTGGCGAGCCAAGTGGGATTGGTGTACTGATCATTACCTGAAAGTTTCATCAAGATTGGGTGAAATAGTGTGTGCTGAGATTTCAGGCAACTCGTAGTTTTTTGGAAGCTTGGCAGGCCCTTTCCATGAAAGTGATTCTCGCCAGTCTCTGCTTAGGGCTACATCAACAGCAAAGAAACCATAGAGATAGAACTTGAAACTGCTTTATTGTGTCACGTTTCAAAGAGCTAGCACAAACTGTGTTTGATTTAGACTTCCAAATACATGTATCCCTATAGGAGAAAACAGAGTGAAACCTCAAAATGAAACCGGTTACTGCCAACGAACGGTTAAACCTAGAGGAAAGAAATTTGGCGAGCCAAGTGGGATTGGTGTACTGATCATTACCTGAAAGTTTCATCAAGATTGGGTGAAATAGTGTGTGCTGAGATTTCAGGCAACTCGTAGTTTTTTGGAAGCTTGGCAGGCCCTTTCCATGAAAGTGATTCTCGCCAGTCTCTGCTTAGGGCTACATCAAGAGCAAAGAAACCATAGAGATAGAACTTGAAACTGCTTTATTGTGTCAAGTTTCAAAGAGCTAGCACAAACCGTGTTTGATTTAGACTTCCAAATACATGTATCCCTATACGAGAAAACAGAGTGAAACCTCAAAATGAAACCGGTTACTGCCAACGAACGGTTTAACCTAGAGGAAAGAAATTTGGTGAGCCAAGTGGGGTTGGTGTACTGATCATTAACTGAAAGTATCATCAAGATTGGGTGAAAAAGTGTGTGCTGAGATTTCAGGCAACTCGTAGTTTTTTGGAAGCTTGGCAGGCCCTTTCCATGAAAGTGAATCTCGCCATTCTCTGCTTAGGGCTACATCAACAGCAAAGAAACCATAGAGATAGAACTTGAAACTGCTTTATTGTGTCAAGTTTCAAAGAGCTAGCACAAACCGTGTTTGATTTAGAGTTCCAAATACATGTATCCCTATAGGAGAAAACAGAGTGAAACCTCAAAATGAAACCGGTTACTGCCAACGAACGGTTTAACCTAGAAGAACGAAATTTGTCGAGCCAAGTGGGAATAGTGTACTGATCATTACCTGAAAGTTTCATCAAGATTGGGTGAAATAGTGTTTGCTGAGATTTCAGGCAACTCGTAGTTTTTTGGAACCTTGGAAGGCTCTTTCCATGAAAGTGATTCTCGCCAGTCTCTGCTTAGGGCTACATCAACAGCAAACAGACCATAGAGATAGAACTTGAAACTGCTTTATTGTGTCAATTTTCAAAGAGCTAGCACAAACCGTGTTTGATTTAGACTTCCAAATACATGTATCCCTATAGGAGAAAACAGAGTGAAACCTCAAAATAAAACCGGTTACTGCCAATGAACGGTTTAACCTAGAAGAACGAAATTTGGCGAGCCAAGTGGGATTGTTGTACTGATCATTACCTGAAAGTTTCATCAAGATTGGGTAA
The DNA here is from genome assembly GCF_052094955.1 of Ictidomys tridecemlineatus. Lineage (NCBI taxonomy): Eukaryota > Metazoa > Chordata > Mammalia > Rodentia > Sciuridae > Ictidomys > Ictidomys tridecemlineatus. The sequence goes on from NW_027524719.1 coordinate 2,825, forward strand.
AAAAGTGTGTGCTGAGATTTCAGGCAACTCGTAGTTTTTTGGAAGCTTGGCAGGCCCTTTCCATGAAAGTGATTCTCGCCAGTCTCTGCTTAGGGCTACATCAACAGCAAACAAACCATAGAGATAGAACTTAAAACTGCTTTATTGTGTCAAGTTTCAAAGAGCTAGCACAAACCGTGTTTGATTTAGAGTTCCAAATACATGTATCCCTATAGGAGAAAACAGAGTGAAACCTCAAAATGAAACCGTTTACTGCCAAGGAACGGTTTAACCTAGAAGAACGAAATTTGGCGAGCCAAGTGAGATTGGTGTACTGATCATTACCTGAAAGTTTCATCAAGATTGGGTGAAAAAGTGTGTGCTGAGATTTCAGGCAACTCGTAGTTTTTTGGAAGCTTGGCAGGCCCTTTCCATGAAAGCGATTCTCGCCAGTCTCTGCTTAGGGCTACATCAACAGCAAACAAACCATAGAGATAGAACTTGAAACTGCTTTATTGTGTCAAGTTTCAAAGAGCTAGCACAAACCGTGTTTGATTTAGACTTCCAAATACATGTATCCCTATACAAGAAAACAGAGTGAAACCTCAAAATGAAACCGGTTACTGCCAAAGAACGGTTTAACCTTGAGGAAAGAAATTTGGTGAGCCAAGTGGGGTTGGTGTACTGATCATTAACTGAAAGTATCATCAAGATTGGGTGAAAAAGTGTGTGCTGAGATTTCAGGCAACTCGTAGTTTTTTGGAAGCTTGGCAGGCCCTTTCCATGAAAGTGATTCTCGCCAGTCTCTGCTTAGGGCTACATCAACAGCAAAGAAACCATAGAGATAGAACTTGAAACTGCTTTATTGTGTCAAGTTTCAAAGAGCTAGCACAAACCGTGTTTGATTTAGAGTTCCAAATACATGTATCCCTATAGGAGAAAACAGAGTGAAACCTCAAAATGAAACCGGTTACTGCCAACGAACGGTTTAACCTAGAAGAACGAAATTTGGCGAGCCAAGTGGGATTGGTGTACTGATCATTACCTGAAAGTTTCATCAAGATTGGGTGAAATAGTGTTTGCTGAGATTTCAGGCAACTCATAGTTTTTTGGAAGCTTGGCAGGCCCTTTCCATGAACGTGATTCTCGCCAGTCTCTGCTTAGGGCTACATCAACAGCAAACAAACCATAGAGATAGAACTTGAAACTGCTTTATTGTGTCAAGTTTCAAAGAGCTAGCACAAACCGTGTTTGATTTAGAGTTCCAAATACATGTATCCCTATAGGAGAAAACAGAGTGAAACCTCAAAATGAAACCGGTTACTGCCAACGAACGGTTTAACCTAGAAGAACGAAATTTGGCGAGCCAAGTGGGATTGGTGTACTGATCATTACCTGAAAGTTTCATCAAGATTGGGTGAAATAGTGTGTGCTGAGATTTCAGGCAACTCGTAGTTTTTTGGAAGCTTGGCAGGCCCTTTCCATGAAAGTGATTCTCGCCATTCTCTGCTTAGGGCTACATCAACAGCAAAGAAACCATAGAGATAGAACTTGAAACTGCTTTATTGTGTCAAGTTTCAAAGAGCTAGCACAAACTGTGTTTGATTTAGACTTCCAAATACATGTATCCCTATAGGAGAAAACAGAGTGAAACCTCAAAATGAAACCGGTTACTGCCAACGAACGGTTTAACCTAGAGGAAAGAAATTTGGCGAGCCAAGTGGGATTGGTGTACTGATCAATACCTGAAAGTTTCATCAAGATTGGGTGAAATAGTGTGTGCTGAGATTCAGGCAACTCGTAGTTTTTTGGAAGCTTGGCAGGCCCTTTCCATGAAAGTGATTCTCGCCAGTCTCTGCTTAGGGCTACATCAAGAGCAAACAAACCATAGAGATAGAACTTAAAACTGCTTTATTGTGTCAAGTTTCAAAGAGCTAGCACAAACCGTGTTTGATTTAGACTTCCAAATACATGTATCCCTATACGAGAAAACAGAGTGAAACCTCAAAATGAAACCGGTTACTGCCAACGAACGGTTTAACCTAGAGGAAAGAAATTTGGTGAGCCAAGTGGGGTTGGTGTACTGATCATTAACTGAAAGTATCATCAAGATTGGGTGAAAAAGTGTGTGCTGAGATTTCAGGCAACTCGTAGTTTTTTGGAAGCTTGGCAGGCCCTTTCCATGAAAGTGATTCTCGCCAGTCTCTGCTTAGGGCTACATCAACAGCAAACAAACCATAGAGATAGAACTTAAAACTGCTTTATTGTGTCAAGTTTCAAAGAGCTAGCACAAACCGTGTTTGATTTAGAGTTCCAAATACATGTATCCCTATAGGAGAAAACAGAGAGAAACCTCAAAATGAAACCGGTTACTGCCAAGGAACTGTTTAACCTAGAAGAACGAAATTTGGCGAGCCAAGTGAGATTGGTGTACTGATCATTACCTGAAAGTTTCATCAAGATTGGGTGAAAAAGTGTGTGCTGAGATTTCAGGCAACTCGTAGTTTTTTGGAAGCTTGGCAGGCCCTTTCCATGAAAGTGATTCTCGCCAGTCTCTGCTTAGGGCTACATCAACAGCAAACAAACCATAGAGATAGAACTTGAAACTGCTTTATTGTGTCAAATTTCAAAGAGCTAGCACAAACCGTGTTTGATTTAGACTTCCAAATACATGTATCCCTATAGGAGAAAACAGAGTGAAACCTCAAAATGAAACCGGTTACTGCCAACGAACGGTTTAACCTAGAAGAACGAAATTTGGCGAGCCAAGTGGGATTGGTGTACTGATCATTACCTGAAAGTTTCATCAAGATTGGGTGAAATAGTGTGTGCTGAGATTTCAGGCAACTCGTAGTTTTTTGGAAGCTTGGCAGGCCCTTTCCATGAAAGTGATTCTCGCCAGTCTCTGCTTAGGGCTACATCAACAGCAAAGAAACCATAGAGATAGAACTTGAAACTGCTTTATTGTGTCAAGTTTCAAAGAGCTAGCACAAACTGTGTTTGATTTAGACTTCCAAATACATGTATCCCTATAGGAGAAAACAGAGTGAAACCTCAAAATGAAACCGGTTACTGCCAACGAACGGTTAAACCTAGAGGAAAGAAATTTGGCGAGCCAAGTGGGATTGGTGTACTGATCATTACCTGAAAGTTTCATCAAGATTGGGTGAAATAGTGTGTGCTGAGATTTCAGGAAACTCGTAGTTTTTTGGAAGCTTGGCAGGCCCTTTCCATGAAAGTGATTCTCGCCAGTCTCTGCTTAGGGCTACATCAAGAACAAAGAAACCATAGAGATAGAACTTGAAACTGCTTTATTGTGTCAAGTTTCAAAGAGCTAGCACAAACCTTGTTTGATTTAGACTTCCAAATACATGTATCCCTATACGAGAAAACAGAGTGAAACCTCAAAATGAAACCGGTTACTGCCAACGAACGGTTTAACCTAGAGGAAAGAAATTTGGTGGGCCAAGTGGGGTTGGTGTACTGATCATTAACTGAAAGTATCATCAATATTGGGTGAAAATGTGTGTGCTGAGATTTCAGGCAACTCGTAGTTTTTTGGAAGCTTGGCAGGCCCTTTCCATGAAAGTGAATCTCGCCATTCTCTGCTTAGGGATACATCAACAGCAAAGAAACCATAGAGATAGAACTTGAAACTGCTTTATTGTGTCAAGTTTCAAAGAGCTAGCACAAACCGTGTTTGATTTTGAGTTCCAAATACATGTATCCCTATAGGAGAAAACAGAGTGAAACCTCAAAATGAAACCGGTTAATGCCAACGAACGGTTTAATCTAGAAGAACGAAATTTGGCAAGCCAAGTGGGATTGGTGTACTGATCATTAACTGAAAGTTTCATCAAGATTGGGTGAAAAAGTGTGTGCTGAGATTTCAGGCAACTCGTAGTTTTTTGGAAGCTTGGCAGGCCCTTTCCATGAAAGTGATTCTCGCCAGTCTCTGCTTAGGGCTACATCAACAGCAAACAAACCATAGATATAGAACTTGAAACTGCTTTATTGTGTCAAGTTTCAAAGAGCTAGCACAAACCGTGTTTGATTTAGAGTTCCAAATACATGTATCCCTATAGGAGAAAACAGAGTGAAACCTCAAAATGAAACCGGTTACTGCCAACGAACGGTTTAACCTAGAAGAACGAAATTTGTCGAGCCAAGTGGGAATGGTGTACTGATCATTACCTGAAAGTTTCATCAAGATTGGGTGAAATAGTGTTTGCTGAGATTTTAGGCAACTCGTAGTTTTTTGGAACCTTGGAAGGCTCTTTCCATGAAAGTGATTCTCGCCAGTCTCTGCTTAGGGCTACATCAACAGCAAACAGACCATAGAGATAGAACTTGAAACTGCTTTATTGTGTCAATTTTCAAAGAGCTAGCACAAACCGTGTTTGATTTAGACTTCCAAATACATGTATCCCTATAGGAGAAAACAGAGTGAAACCTCAAAATAAAACCGGTTACTGCCAATGAACGGTTTAACCTAGAAGAACGAAATTTGGCGAGCCAAGTGGGATTGTTGTACTGATCATTACCTGAAAGTTTCATCAAGATTGGGTAAAAAACTGTGTGCTGAGATTTCAGGCAACTCGTAGTTTTTTGGAAGCTTGGCAGGCCCTTTCCATGAAAGTGATTCTCGCCAGTCTCTGCTTAGGGCTACATCAACAGCAAACAAACCATAGAGATAGAACTTGAAACTGCTTTATTGTGTCAAGTTTCAAAGAGCTAGCACAAACCGTGTTTGATTTAGACTTCCAAATACATGTATCCCTATACAAGAAAACAGAGTGAAACCTCAAAATGAAACCGGTTACTGCCAACGAACGGTTTAACCTTGAGGAAAGAAATTTGGTGAGCCAAGTGGGGTTGGTGTACTGATCATTACCTGAAAGTTTCATCAAGATTGGGTGAAAAAGTGTGTGCTGAGATTTCAGGCAACTCGTAGTTTTTTGGAAGCTTGGCAGGCCCTTTCCATGAAAGTGATTCTCGCCAGTCTCTGCTTAGGGCTACATCAACAGCAAACAAACCATAGAGATAGAACTTGAAACTCCTTTATTGTGTCAAGTTTCAAAGAGCTAGCACAAACCGTGTTTGATTTAGAGTTCCAAATACATGTATCCCTATAGGAGAAAACAGAGTGAAACATCAAAATGAAACTGTTTACTGCCAACGAAGGGTTTAACCTAAAAGAACGAAATTTGGCGAGCGAAGTGGGATTGGTGTACTGATCATTACCTGAAAGTTTCATCATGATTGGGTGAAAAAGTGTGTGCTGAGATTTCAGGCAACTCGTAGTTTTTTGGAAGCTTGGCAGGCCCTTTCCATGAAAGTGATTCTCGCCAGTCTCTGCTTAGGGCTACATCAACAGCAAACAAACCATAGAGATAGAACTTGAAACTGCTTTATTGTGTCAAGTTTCAAAGAGCTAGCACAAACCGTGTTTGATTTAGAGTTCCAAATACATGTATCCCTATAGGGAAAAACAGAGTGAAACCTCAAAATGAAACCGGTTACTGCCAACGAACGGTTTAACCTAGAAGAACGAAATTTGGAGATCCAAGTGGGATTGTTGTACTGATCATTACCTGAAAGTTTCATCAAGATTGGGTGAAAAAGTGTGTGCTGAGATTTCAGGCAACTCGTAGTTTTTTGGAAGCTTGGGAGGCCCTTTCCATGAAAGTGATTCTCGCCAGTCTCTGCTTAGGGCTACATCAACAGCAAACAAACCATAGAGATAGAACTTGAAACTGCTTTATTGTGTCAAGTTTCAAAGAGCTAGCACAAACCGTGTTTGATTTAGAGTTCCAAATACATGTATCCCTATAGGAGAAAACAGAGTGAAACCTCAAAATGAAACCGGTTACTGCCAACGAACGGTTTAACCTAGAAGAACGAAATTTGGCCAGCCAAGTGGGATTGGTGTACTGATCATTACCTGAAAGTTTCATCAAGATTGGGTGAAAAAGTGTTTGCTGAGATTTCAGGCAACTCGTAGTTTTTTGGAAGCTTGGCAGGCCCTTTCCATGAAAGTGATTCTCGCCAGTCTCTGCTTAGGGCTACATCAACAGCAAACAAACCATAGAGATAGAACTTGAAACTGCTTTATTGTGTCAAGTTTCAAAGAGCTAGCACAAACCGTGTTTGATTTAGAGTTCCAAATACATGTATCCCTATAGGAGAAAACAGAGTGAAACCTCAAAATGAAACCGGTTACTGCCAACGAACGGTTTAACCTAGAAGAACGAAATTTGGCCAGCCAAGTGGGATTGGTGTACTGATCATTACCTGAAAGTTTCATCAAGATTGGGTGAAAAAGTGTTTCCTACGATTTCAGGCAACTCATACTTTTTTGGAAGCTTGGCAGGCCCTTTCCATGAAAGTGATTCTCGCCAGTCTCTGCTTAGGGCTACATCAACAGCAAACAAACCATAGAGATAGAACTTGAAACTGCTTTATTGTGTCAAGTTTCAAAGAGCTAGCACAAACCGTGTTTGATTTAGAGTTCCAAATACATGTATCCCTATAGGAGAAAACAGAGTGAAACCTCAAAATGAAACCGGTTACTGCCAACGAACGGTTTAACCTTGAGGAAAGAAATTTGGTGAGCCAAGTGGGGTTGGTGTACTGATCATTAACTGAAAGTATCATCAAGATTGGGTGAAAAAGTGTGTGCTGAGATTTCAGGCAACTCATAGTTTTTTGGAAGCTTGGCAGGCCCTTTCCATGAAAGTGATTCTCGCCAGTCTCTGCTTAGGGCTACATCAACAGCAAACAAACCATAGAGATAGAACTTGAAACTGCTTTATTGTGTCAAGTTTCAAAGAGCTAGCACAAACCATGTTTGATTTAGAGTTCCAAATACATGTATCCCTATAGGAGAAAACAGAGTGAAACCTCAAAATGAAACCGGTTACTGCCAACGAACGGTTTAACCTAGAAGAACGAAATTTGGCGAGCCAAGTGGGATTGGTGTACTGATCATTACCTGAAAGTTTCATCAAGATTGGGTGAAAAAGTGTGTGCTGAGATTTCAGGCAACTCGTAGTTTTTGGAAGCTTGGCAGGCCCTTTCCATGAAAGTGATTCTCGCCAGTCTCTGCTTAGGGCTACATCAACAGCAAACAAACCATAGAGATAGAACTTGAAACTGCTTTATTGTGTCAAGTTTCAAAGAGCTAGCACAAACCATGTTTGATTTAGAGTTCCAAATACATGTATCCCTATAGGAGAAAACAGAGTGAAACCTCAAAATGAAACCGGTTACTGCCAACGAACGGTTTAACCTAGAAGAACGAAATTTGGCGAGGCAAGTGAAATTGGTGTACTGATCATTACCTGAAAGTTTCATCAAGATTGGGTGAAAAAGTGTTTGCTGAGATTTCAGGCAACTCGTAGTTTTTTGGAAGCTTGGCAGGCCCTTTCCATGAAAGTGATTCTCGCCAGTCTCTGCTTAGGGCTACATCAACAGCAAACAAACCATAGAGATAGAACTTGAAACTGCTTTATTGTGTCAAGTTTCAAAGAGCTAGCACAAACCGTGTTTGATTTAGAGTTCCAAATACATGTATCCCTATAGGAGAAAACAGAGTGAAACCTCAAAATGAAACCGGTTACTGCCAACGAACGGTTTAACCTAGAAGAACGAAATTTGGCGAGCCAAGTGGGATTGGTGTACTGATCATTACCTGAAAGTTTCATCAAGATTGGGTGAAAAAGTGTGTGCTGAGATTTCAGGCAACTCGTAGTTTTTTGGAAGCTAGGCAGGCCCTTTCCATGAAAGTGATTTTCGCCAGTCTATGCTTAGGGCTACATCAACAGCAAACAAACCATAGAGATAGAACTTGAAACTGCTTTATTGTGTCAAGTTTCAAAGAGCTAGCACAAACCGTGTTTGATTTAGAGTTCCAAATACATGTACCCCTATAGGAGAAAACAAAGTGAAACCTCAAAATGAAACCGGTTACTGCCAACGAACGGTTTAACCTAGAAGAACGAAATTTGGCGAGCCAAGTGGGATTGATGTACTGATCATTACCTGAATGTTTCATCAAGATTGGGTGAAAAAGTGTTTGCTGAGATTTCAGGCAAATCGTAGTTTTTTGGAAGCTTGGCAGGCCCTTTCCATGAAAGTGATTCTCGCCAGTCTCTGCTTAGGGCTACATCAACAGCAAACAAAACTATAGAGATAGAACTTGAAACTGCTTAATTGTGTCAAGTTTCAAAGAGCTAGCACAAACCGTGTTTGATTCAGAGTTCCAAATACATGTATCCCTATAGGAGAAAACAGAGTGAAACCTCAAAATGAAACCGGTTACTGCCAACGAACGGTTGAACCTAGAAGAACGAAATTTGGCTAGCCAAGTGGGATTGGTGTACTTATCATTACCTAAAAGTTTCATCAAGATTGGGTGAAAAAGTGTGTGCTGAGATTTCAGGCAACTCGTAGTTTTTTGGAAGCTTGGCAGGCCCTTTTCATGAAAGTGATTCTCGCCAGTCTCTGCTTAGGGCTACATCAACAGCAAACAAACCATAGAGATAGAACTTGAAACTGCTTTATTGTGTCAAGTTTCAAAGAGCTAGCACAAACCGTGTTTGATTTAGAGTTCCAAATACATGTATCCCTATAGGAGAAAACAGAGTGAAACCTCAAAATGAAACCCGTTACTGCCAACGAACGGTTTAACCTAGAAGAACGAAATTTGGCGAGCCAAGTGGGATTGGTGTACTGATCATTACCTGAAAGTTTCATCAAGATTGGGTGAAAAAGTGTGTGCTGAGATTTCAGGCAACTCGTAGTTTTTTGGAAGCTTGGCAGGCCCTTTCCATGAAAGTGATTCTCGCCAGTCTCTGCTTAGGGCTACATCAACAGCAAACAAACCATAGAGATAGAACTTGAAACTGCTTTATTGTGTCAAGTTTCAAAGAGCTAGCACAAACCGTGTTTGATTTAGAGTTCCAAATACATGTATCCCTATAGGAGAAAACAGAGTGAAACCTCAAAATGAAACTGGTTACTGCCAACGAACGGTTTAACCTAGAAGAACGAAATTTGGCGAGCCAAGTGGAATTGATGTACTGATCATTACCTGAAAGTTTCATCAAGATTGGGTGAAAAAGTGTTTGCTGAGATTTCAGGCAACTCGTAGTTTTTTGGAAACTTGGCAGGCCCTTTCAATGAAAGTGATTCTCGCCAGTCTCTGCTTAGGGCTACATCAACAGCAAACAAACCATAGAGATAGAACTTGAAACTGCTTTATTGTGTCAAGTTTCAAAGAGCTAGCACAAACCGTGTTTGATTTAGAGTTCCAAATACATGTATCCCTATAGGAGAAAACAGAGTGAAACCTCAAAATGAAACCGGTTACTGCCAACGAACGGTTTAACCTAGAAGAACGAAATTTGGCGAGCCAAGTGGGATTGGTGTAGTGATCATTACCTGAAAGTTTCATCAAGATTGGGTGAAAAGTGTGTGCTGAGATTTCAGGCAACTCGTAGTTTTTTGGAAGCTTGGCAGGCCCTTTCCATGAAAGTGATTCTCGCCAGTCTCTGCTTAGGGCTACATCAACAGCAATCAAACCATAGAGATAGAACTTGAAACTGCTTTATTGTGTCAAGTTTCAAAGAGCTAGCACAAACCGTGTTTGATTTAGAGTTCCAAATACATGTACCCCTATAGGAGAAAACAAAGTGAAACCTCAAAATGAAACCGGTTACTGCCAACGAACGGTTTAACCTAGAAGAACGAAATTTGGCGAGGCAAGTGGGATTGATGTACTGATCATTACCTGAAAGTTTCATCAAGATTGGGTGAAAAAGTGTTGCTGAGATTTCAGGCAAAATCGTAGTTTTTTTGGAAGCTTGGCAGGCCCTTTCCATGAAAGTGATTCTCGCCAGTCTCTGCTTAGGGCTACATCAACAGCAAACAAACCATAGAGATAGAACTTGAAACTGCTTTATTGTGTCAAGTTTCAAAGAGCTAGCACAAACCGTGTTTGATTTAGAGTTCCAAATACATGTATCCCTATAGGAGAAAACAGAGTGAAACCTCAAAATGAAACCGGTTACTGCCAACGAACGGTTTAACCTAGAAGAACGAAATTTGGCGAGCCAAGTGGGATTGGTGTACTTATCATTACCTAAAAGTTTCATCAAGATTGGGTGAAAAAGTGTGTGCTGAGATTTCAGGCAACTCGTAGTTTTTTGGAAGCTTGGCAGGCACTTTCCATGTAAGTGATTCTCGCCAGTCTCTGCTTAGGGCTACATCAACAGCAAACAAACCATAGAGATAGAACTTGAAACTGCTTTATTGTGTCAAGTTTCAAAGAGCTAGCACAAACCGTGTTTGATTTAGAGTTCCAAATACATGTATCCCTATAGGAGAAAACAAAGTGAAACCTCAAAATGAAACCGGTTACTGCCAACGAACGGTTTAACCTAGAAGAACGAAATTTGGCGAGGCAAGTGGGATTGATGTACTGATCATTACCTGAAAGTTTCATCAAGATTGGGTGAAAAAGTGTTTGCTGAGATTTCAGGCAACTCGTAGTTTTTTGGAAGCTTGGCAGGCCCTTTCCATGAAAGTGATTCTCGCCAGTCTCTGCTTAGGGCTACATCAACAGCAAACAAACCATAGAGATAGAACTTGAAACTGCTTTATTGTGTCAAGTTTCAAAGAGCTAGCACAAACCGTGTTTGATTCAGAGTTCCAAATACATGTATCCCTATAGGAGAAAACAGAGTGAAACCTCAAAATGAAACCGGTTACTGCCAACGAACGGTTTAACCTAGAAGAACGAAATTTGGCGAGCAAGTGGGATTGGTGTACTTATCATTACCTAAAAGTTTCATCAAGATTGGGTGAAAAAGTGTGTGCTGAGATTTCAGGCAACTCGTAGTTTTTTGGAAGCTTGGCAGGCACTTTCCATGTAAGTGATTCTCGCCAGTCTCTGCTTAGGGCTACATCAACAGCAAACAAACCATAGAGATAGAACTTGAAACTGCTTTATTGTGTCAAGTTTCAAAGAGGTAGCACAAACCGTGTTTGATTTAGAGTTCCAAATACATGTATCCCTATAGGAGAAAACAAAGTGAAACCTCAAAATGAAACCGGTTACTGCCAACGAACGGTTTAACCTAGAAGAACGAAATTTGGTGAGCCAAGTGGGATTGATGTACTGATCATTTCCTGAAAGTTTCATCAAGATTGGGTGAAAAAGTGTTTGCTGAGATTTCAGGCAACTCGTAGTTTTCTGGAAGCTTGGCAGGCCCTTTCCATGAAAGTGATTCTCGCCAGTCTCTGCTTAGGGCTACATCAACAGCAAACAAACCATAGGGATAGAACTTTAAACTGCTTTATTGTGTCAAGTTTCAAAGAGCTAGCACAAACCGTGTTTGATTCAGAGTTCCATATACATGTATCCCTATAGGAGAAAACAGAGTGAAACCTCAAAATGAAACCGGTTACTGCCAACGAACGGTTTAACCTAGAAGAACGAAATTTGGCGAGCCAAGTGGGATTGGTGTACTGATCATTACCTGAAAGTTTCATCAAGATTGGGTGAAAAAGTGTGTGCTGAGATTTCAGGCAACTCGTAGTTTTTTGGAAGCTTGGCAGGCCCTTTCCATGAAAGTGATTCTCGCCAGTCTCTGCTTAGGGCTACATCAACAGCAAACAAACCATAGAGATAGAACTTGAAACTGCTTTATTGTGTCAAGTTTCAAAGAGCTAGCACAAACCGTGTTTGATTTAGAATTCCAAATACATGTATCCCTATAGGAGAAAACAGAGTGAAACCTCAAAATGAAACCGGTTACTGCCAACGAACGGTTTAACCTAGAAGAACGAAATTTGGCGAGCCAAGTGGGATTGGTGTAGTGATCATTACCTGAAAGTTTCATCAAGATTGGGTGAAAAAATGTGTGCTGAGATTTCAGGCAACTCGTAGTTTTTTGGAAGCTTGGCAGGCCCTTTCCATGAAAGTGATTCTCGCCAGTCTCTGCTTAGGGCTACATCAACAGCAAACAAACCATAGAGATAGAACTTGAAACTGCTTTATTGTGTCAAGTTTCAAAGAGCTAGCACAAACCGTGTTTGATTTAGAGTTCCAAATACATGTACCCCTATAGGAGAAAACAAAGTGAAACCTCAAAATGAAACCAGTTACTGCCAACGAACGGTTTAACCTAGAAGAACGAAATTTGGCGAGGCAAGTGGGATTGATGTACTGATCATTACCTGAAAGTTTCATCAAGATTGGGTGAAAAAGTGTTTGCTGAGATTTCAGGCAAATCGTAGTTTTTTGGAAGCTTGACAGGCCCTTTCCATGAAAGTGATTCTCGCCAGTCTCTGCTTAGGGCTACATCAACAGCAAACAAACCATAGAGATAGAACTTGAAACTGCTTTATTGTGTCAAGTTTCAAAGAGCTAGCACAAACCGTGTTTGATTTAGAATTCCAAATACATGTATCCCTATAGGAGAAAACAGAGTGAAACCTCAAAATGAAACCGGTTACTGCCAACGAACGGTTTAACCTAGAAGAACGAAATTTGGCGAGCCAAGTGGGATTGGTGTAGTGATCATTACCTGAAAGTTTCATCAAGATTGGGTGAAAAAGTGTGTGCTGAGATTTCAGGCAACTCGTAGTTTTTTGGAAGCTTGGCAGGCCCTTTCCATGAAAGTGATTCTCGCCAGTCTCTGCTTAGGGCTACATCAACAGCAAACAAACCATAGAGATAGAACTTGAAACTGCTTTATTGTGTCAAGTTTCAAAGAGCTAGCACAAACCGTGTTTGATTCAGAGTTCCAAATACATGTATCCCTATAGGAGAAAACAGAGTGAAACCTCAAAATGAAACCGGTTACTGCCAACGAACGGTTTAACCTAGAAGAACGAAATTTGGCGAGCCAAGTGGGATTGGTGTACTTATCATTACCTAAAAGTTTCATCAAGATTGGGTGAAAAAGTGTGTGCTGAGATTTCAGGCAACTCGTAGTTTTTTGGAAGCTTGGCAGGCCCTTTCCATGTAAGTGATTCTCGCCAGTCTCTGCTTAGGGCTACATCAACAGCAAACAAACCATAGAGATAGAACTTGAAACTGCTTTATTGTGTCAAGTTTCAAAGAGCTAGCACAAACCGTGTTTGATTTAGAGTTCCAAATACATGTATCCCTATAGGAGAAAACAAAGTGAAACCTCAAAATGAAACCGGTTACTGCCAACGAACGGTTTAACCTAGAAGAACGAAATTTGGTGAGCCAAGTGGGATTGATGTACTGATCATTTCCTGAAAGTTTCATCAAGATTGGGTGAAAAAGTGTTTGCTGAGATTTCAGGCAACTCGTAGTTTTTTGGAAGCTTGGCAGGCCCTTTCCATGAAAGTGATTCTCGCCAGTCTCTGCTTAGGGCTACATCAACAGCAAACAAACCATAGGGATAGAACTTTAAACTGCTTTATTGTGTCAAGTTTCAAAGAGCTAGCACAAACCGTGTTTGATTCAGAGTTCCAAATACATGTATCCCTATAGGAGAAAACAGAGTGAAACCTCAAAATGAAACCGGTTACTGCCAACGAACGGTTTAACCTAGAAGAACGAAATTTGGCGAGCCAAGTGGGATTGGTGTACTGATCATTACCTGAAAGTTTCATCAAGATTGGGTGAAAAAGTGTGTGCTGAGATTTCAGGCAACTCGTAGTTTTTTGGAAGCTTGGCAGGCCCTTTCCATGAAAGTGATTCTCGCCAGTCTCTGCTTAGGGCTACATCAACAGCAAACAAACCATAGAGATAGAACTTGAAACTGCTTTATTGTGTCAAGTTTCAAAGAGCTAGCACAAACCGTGTTTGATTTAGAGTTCCAAATACATGTATCCCTATAGGAGAAAACAGAGTGAAACCTCAAAATGAAACCGGTTACTGCCAACGAACGGTTTAACCTAGAAGAACGAAATTTGGCGAGCCAAGTGGGATTGATGTACTGATCATTACCTGAAAGTTTCATCAAGATTGGGTGAAAAAGTGTGTGCTGAGATTTCAGGCAACTCGTAGTTTTTTGGAAGCTTGGCAGGCCCTTTCCATGAAAGTGATTCTCGCCAGTCTCTGCTTAGGGCTACATCAACAGCAAACAAACCATAGAGATAGAACTTGAAACTGCTTTATTGTGTCAAGTTTCAAAGAGCTAGCACAAACCGTGTTTGATTTAGAGTTCCAAATACATGTATCCCTATAGGAGAAAACAGAGTGAAACCTCAAAATGAAACCGGTTACTGCCAACGAACGGTTTAACCTAGAAGAACGAAATTTGGCGAGCCAAGTGGGATTGGTGTACTGATCATTACCTGAAAGTTTCATCAAGATTGGGTGAAAAAGTGTGTGCTGAGATTTCAGGCAACTCGTAGTTTTTTGGAAGCTTGGCAGGCCCTTTCCATGAAAGTGATTCTCGCCAGTCTCTGCTTAGGGCTACATCAACAGCAAACAAACCATAGAGATAGAACTTGAAACTTGTTTATTGTGTCAAGTTTCAAAGAGCTAGCACAAACCGTGTTTGATTCAGAGTTCCAAATACATGTATCCCTATAGGAGAAAACAGAGTGAAACCTCAAAATGAAACCGGTTACTGCCAACGAACGGTTTAACCTAGAAGAACGAAATTTGGCGAGCCAAGTGGGATTGGTGTACTGATCATTACCTGAAAGTTTCATCAAGATTGGGTGAAAAAGTGTGTGCTGAGATTTAAGGCAACTCGTAGTTTTTTGGAAGCTTGGCAGGCCCTTTCCATGAAAGTGATTCTCGCCAGTCTCTGCTTAGGGCTACATCAACAGCAAACAAACCATAGAGATAGAACTTGAAACTGCTTTATTGTGTCAAGTTTCAAAGAGCTAGCACAAACCGTGTTTGATTTAGACTTCCAAATACATGTATCCCTATAGGAGAAAACAGAGTGAAACCTCAAAATGAAACCGGTTACTGCCAACGAACGGTTTAACCTAGAAGAACGAAATTTGGCGAGCCAAGTGGGATTGGTGTACTGATCATTACCTGAAAGTTTCATCAAGATTGGGTGAAAAAGTGTGTGCTGAGATTTCAGGCAACTCGTAGTTTTTGGGAAGCTTGGCAGGCCCTTTCCATGAAAGTGATTCTCGCCAGTCTCTGCTTAGGGCTACATCAACAGCAAACAAACCATAGAGATAGAACTTGAAACTGCTTTATTGTGTCAAGTTTCAAAGAGCTAGCACAAACCGTGTTTGATTTAGAGCTCCAAATACATGTATCCCTATAGGAGAAAACAGAGTGAAACCTCAAAATGAAACCGGTTACTGCCAACGAACGGTTTAACCTAGAAGAACGATATTTGGCGAGCCAAGTGGGATTGGTGTACTTATCATTACCTGAAAGTTTCATCAAGATTGGGTGAAAAAGTGTGTGCTGAGATTTCAGGCAACTCGTAGTTTTTTGGAAGCTTGGCAGGCCCTTTCCATGAAAGTGATTCTCGCCAGTCTCTGCTTAGGGCTATATCAACAGCAAACAAACCATAGAGATAGAACTTGAAACTGCTTTATTGTGTCAAGTTTCAAAGAGCTAGCACAAACCGTGTTTGATTTAGAGTTCCAAATACATGTATCCCTATAGGAGAAAACAGAGTGAAACCTCAAAATGAAACCGGTTACTGCCAACGAACGGTTTAACCTAGAAGAACGAAATTTGGCGAGCCAAGTGAAATTGGTGTACTGATCATGACCTGAAAGTTTCATCAAGATTGGGTGAAAAAGTGTGTGCTGAGATTTCAGGCAACTCGTAGTTTTTTGGAAGCTTGGCAGGCCCTTTCCATGAAAGTGATTCTCGCCAGTCTCTGCTTAGGGCTACATCAACAGCAAACAGACCATAGAGATAGAACTTGAAACTGCTTTATTGTGTCAAGTTTGAAAGAGCTAGCACAAACCGTGTTTGATTTAGACTTTCAAATACATGTATCCCTATAGGAGAAAACAGAGTGAAACCTCAAAATGAAACCGGTTACTGCCAACGAACGGTTTAACCTAGAAGAACGAAATTTGGCGAGCCAAGTGGGATTGCTGTACTGATCATTACCTGAAAGTTTCATCAAGATTGGGTGAAAAAGTGTGTGCTGAGATTTCAGGCAACTCGTAGTTTTTTGGAAGCTTGGCAGGCCCTTTCCATGAAAGTGATTCTCGCCAGTCTCTACTTAGGGCTACATCAACAGCAAACAAACCATAGAGATAGAACTTGAAACTGCTTTATTGTGTCAAGTTTCAAAGAGCTAGCACAAACCGTGTTTGATTTAGACTTCCAAATACATGTATCCCTATAGGAGAAAACAGAGTGAAACCTCAAAATGAAACCGGTTACTGCCAACAAACGGTTTAACCTAGAAGAACGAAATTTGGCGAGCCAAGTGAAATTGGTGTACTGATCATGACCTGAAAGTTTCATCAAGATTGGGTGAAAAAGTGTGTGCTGAGATTTCAGGCAACTCGTAGTTTTTTGGAAGCTTGGCAGGCCCTTTCCATGAAAGTGATTCTCGCCAGTCTCTGCTTAGGGCTACATCAACAGCAAACAGACCATAGAGATAGAACTTGAAACTGCTTTATTGTGTCAAGTTTGAAAGAGCTAGCACAAACCGTGTTTGATTTAGACTTTCAAATACATGTATCCCTATAGGAGAAAACAGAGTGAAACCTCAAAATGAAACCGGTTACTGCCAACGAACGGTTTAACCTAGAAGAACGAAATTTGGCGAGCCAAGTGGGATTGCTGTACTGATCATTACCTGAAAGTTTCATCAAGATTGGGTGAAAAAGTGTTTGCTGAGATTTCAGGCAACTCGTAGTTTTTTGGAAGCTTGGCAGGCCCTTTCCATGAAAGTGATTCTCGCCAGTCTCTGCTTAGGGCTACATCAACAGCAAACAAACCATAGAGATAGAACTTGAAACTGCTTTATTGTGTCAAGTTTCAAAGAGCTAGCACAAACCGTGTTTGATTTAGACTTCCAAATACATGTGTCCCTATAGGAGAAAACAGAGTGAAACCTCAAAATGAAACCGGTTACTGCCAACGAACGGTTTAACCTAGAACAACGAAATTTGGCAAGCCAAGTGGGATTCGTGTACTGATCATTACCTGAAAGTTTCATCAAGATTGGGTGAAAAAGTGTTTGCTGAGATTTCAGGCAACTCGTAGTTTTTTGGAAGCATGGCAGGCCCTTTCCATGAAAGTGATTCTCGCCAGTGTCTGCTTAGGGCTACATCAACAGCAAACAAACCATAGAGATAGAACTTGAAACTGCTTTATTGTGTCAAGTTTCAAAGAGCTAGCACAAACCGTGTTTGATTTAGAGTTCCAAATACATGTATCCCTATAGGAGAAAACAGAGTGAAACCTCAAAATGAAACCGGTTACTGCCAACGAACGGTTTAACCTAGAAGAACGAAATTTGGCAAGCCAAGTGGGATTGGTGTACTGATCATTACCTGAAAGTTTCATCAAGATTGGGTGAAAAAGTGTTTGCTGAGATTTCAGGCAACTCGTAGTTTTTTGGAAGCTTGGCAGGCCCTTTCCATGAAAGTGATTCTCGCCAGTCTCTGCTTAGGGCTACATCAACAGCAAACAAACCATAGAGATAGAACTTGAAACTGCTTTATTGTGTCAAGTTTCAAAGAGCTAGCACAAACCGTGTTTGATTTAGAGTTCCAAATACATGTATCCCTATAGGAGAAAACAGAGTGAAACCTCAAAATGAAACCAGTTGCTGCAAACGAACGGTTTAACCTAGAAGAACGAAATTTGGCGAGCCAAGTGGGATTGGTGTACTGATCATTACCTGAAAGTTTCATCAAGATTGGGTGAAAAAGTGTGTGCTGAGATTTCAGGCAACTCGTAGTTTTTTGGAAGCTTGGCAGGCCCTTTCCATGAAAGTGATTCTCGCCAGTGTCTGCTTAGGGCTACATCAACAGCAAACAAACCATAGAGATAGAACTTGAAACTTCTTTATTGTGTCAAGTTTCAAAGAGCTAGCACAAACCTTGTTTGATTTCGAGTTCCAAATACATGTATCCCTATAGGAGAAAACAGAGTGAAACCTCAAAATGAAACCGGTTACTGCCAACGAACGGTTTAACCTAGAAGAACGAAATTTGGCAAGCCAAGTGGGATTGGTGTACTGATCATTAACTGAAAGTTTCATCAAGATTGGGTGAAAAAGTGTGTGCTGAGATTTCAGGCAACTCGTAGTTTTTTGGAAGCTTGGCAGGCCCTTTCCATGAAAGTGATTCTCGCCAGCGTCTGCTTAGGGCTACATCAACAGCAAACAAACCATAGAGATAGAACTTGAAACTGCTTTATTGTGTCAAGTTTCAAAGAGCTAGCACAAACCGTGTTTGATTTAGAGTTCCAAATACATGTACCCCTATAGGAGAAAACAAAGTGAAACCTCAAAATGAAACCGGTTACTGCCAACGAACGGTTTAACCTAGAAGAACGAAATTTGGCGAGCCAAGTGGGATTGATGTACTGATCATTACCTGAAAGTTTCATCAAGATTGGGTGAAAAAGTGTTTGCTGAGATTTCAGGCAACTCGTAGTTTTTTGGAAGCTTGGCAGGCCCTTTCCATGAAAGTGATTCTCGCCAGTCTCTGCTTAGGGCTACATCAACAGCAAACAAACCATAGAGATAGAACTTGAAACTGCTTTATTGTGTCAAGTTTCAAAGAGCTCGCACAAACCGTGTTTGATTCAGAGTTCCAAATACATGTATCCCTATAGGAGAAAACAGAGTGAAACCTCAAAATGAAACCGGTTACTGCCAACGAACGGTTTAACCTAGAAGAACGAAATTTGGCGAGCCAAGTGGGATTGGTGTACTTATCATTACCTAAAAGTTTCATCAAGATTGGGTGAAAAAGTGTGTGCTGAGATTTCAGGCAACTCGTAGTTTTTTGGAAGCTTGGCAGGCCCTTTCCATGAAAGTGATTCTCGCCAGTCTCTGCTTAGGGCTACATCAACAGCAAACAAACCATAGAGATAGAACCTGAAACTGCTTTATTGTGTCAAGTTTCAAAGAGCTAGCACAAACCGTGTTTGATTTAGAGTTCCAAATACATGTATCCCTATAGAAGAAAACAAAGTGAAACCTCAAAATGAAACCGGTTACTGCCAACGAACGGTTTAACCTAGAAGAACGAAATTTGGTGAGCCAAGTGGGATTGATGTACTGATCATTACCTGAAAGTTTCATCAAGATTGGGTGAAAAAGTGTGTGCTGAGATTTCAGGCAACTCGTAGTTTTTTGGAAGCTTGGCAGTCCCTTTCCATGAAAGTGATTCTCGCCAGTCTCTGCTTAGGGCTACATCAACAGCAAACAATCCATAGAGATAGAACTTGAAACTGCTTTATTGTGTCAAGTTTCAAAGAGCTAGTACAAACCGTGTTTGATTTAGAGTTCCAAATACATGTATCCCTATAGGAGAAAACAGAGTGAAATCTCAAAATGAAACCGGTTACTGCCAACGAACGGTTTAACCTAGAAGAACGAAATTTGGCAAGCCAAGTGGGATTGGTGTACTGATCATTACCTGAAAGTTTCATCAAGATTGGGTGAAAAAGTGTGTGCTGAGATTTCAGGCAACTCGTAGTTTTTTGGAAGCTTGGCAGGAACTTTCCATGAAAGTGATTCTCGCCAGTCTCTGCTTAGGGCTACATCAACAGCAAACAAACCATAGAGATAGAACTTGAAACTTCTTTATTGTGTCAAGTTTCAAAGAGCTAGCACAAACCGTGTTTGATTTAGAGTTCCAAATACATGTATCCCTATAGGAGAAAACAGAGTGAAACCTCAAAATGAAACCGGTTACTGCCAACGAACGGTTTAACCTAGAACAACGAAATTTGGCGAGCCAAGTGGGATTCGTGTACTGATCATTACCTGAAAGTTTCATCAAGATTGGGTGAAAAAGTGTTTGCTGAGATTTCAGGCAACTGGTAGTTTTTTGGAAGCTTGGCAGGCCCTTTCCATGAAAGTGATTCTCGCCAGCGTCTGCTTAGGGCTACATCAACAGCAAACAAACCATAGAGATAGAACTTGAAACTGCTTTATTGTGTCAAGTTTCAAAGAGCTAGCACAAACCGTGTTTGATTTAGACTTCCAAATACATGTATCCCTATAGGAGAAAACAGAGTGAAACCTCAAAATGAAACCGGTTACTGCCAACGAACGGTTTAACCTAGAAGAACGAAATTTGGTAAGCCAAGTGGGATTGGTGTACTGATCATTACCTGAAAGTTTCATCAAGATTGGGTGAAAAAGTGTTTGCTGAGATTTCAGGCAACTCGTAGTTTTTTGGAAGCTTGGCAGGCCCTTTCCATGAAAGTGATTCTCGCCAGTCTCTGCTTAGGGCTACATCAACAGCAAACAAACCATAGAGATAGAACTTGAAACTTCTTTATTGTGTCAAGTTTCAAAGAGCTAGCACAAACCGTGTTTGATTTAGAGTTCCAAATACATGTATCCCTATAGGAGAAAACAGAGTGAAACCTCAAAATGTAACCGGTTACTGCCAACGAACGGTTTAACCTAGAAGAACGAAATTTGGCGAGCCAAGTGGGATTGCTGTACTGATCACTACCTGAAAGTTTCATCAAGATTGGGTGAAAAAGTGTGTGCTGAGATTTCAGGCAACTCGTAGTTTTTTGGAAGCTTGGCAGGCCCTTTCCATGAAAGTGATTCTCGCCAGTCTCTGCTTAGGGCTACATCAACAGCAAACAAACCATAGAGACAGAACTTGAAACTGCTTTATTGTGTTAAGTTTCAAAGAGCTAGCACAAACCGTGTTTGATTTAGACTTCCAAATACATGTGTCCCTATAGGAGAAAACAGAGTGAAACCTCAAAATGAAACCGGTTACTGCCAACGAACGGTTTAACCTAGAACAACGAAATTTGGCAAGCCAAGTGGGATTCGTGTACTGATCATTACCTGAAAGTTTCATCAAGATTGGGTGAAAAAGTGTTTGCTGAGATTTCAGGCAACTCGTAGTTTTTTGGAAGCATGGCAGGCCCTTTCCATGAAAGTGATTCTCGCCAGCGTCTGCTTAGGGCTACATCAACAGCAAACAAACCATAGAGATAGAACTTGAAACTGCTTTATTGTGTCAAGTTTCAAAGAGCTAGCACAAACCGTGTTTGATTTAGAGTTCCAAATACATGTATTCCTTTAGGAGAAAACAGAGTGAAACCTCAAAATGAAACCGGTTACTGCCAACGAACGGTTTAACCTAGAAGAACGAAATTTGGCAAGCCAAGTGGGATTGGTGTACTGATCATTACCTGAAAGTTTCATCAAGATTGGGTGAAAAAGTGTTTGCTGAGATTTCAGGCAACTCGTAGTTTTTTGGAAGCTTGGCAGGCCTTTTCCATGAAAGTGATTCTCGCCAGTCTCTGCTTAGGGCTACATCAACAGCAAACAAACCATAGAGATAGAACTTGAAACTGCTTTATTGTGTCAAGTTTCAAAGAGCTCGCACAAACCGTGTTTGATTCAGAGTTCCAAATACATGTATCCCTATAGGAGAAAACAGAGTGAAACCTCAAAATGAAACCGGTTACTGCCAACGAACGGTTTAACCTAGAAGAACGAAATTTGGCGAGCCAAGTGGGATTTGTGTACTTATCATTACCTAAAAGTTTCATCAAGATTGGGTGAAAAAGTGTGTGCTGAGATTTCAGGCAACTCGGAGTTTTTTGGAAGCTTGGCAGGCCCTTTCCATGAAAGTGATTCTCGCCAGTCTCTGCTTAGGGCTACATCAACAGCAAACAAACCATAGAGATAGAACTTGAAACTGCTTTATTGTGTCAAGTTTCAAAGAGCTAGCACAAACCGTGTTTGATTTAGAGTTCCAAATACATGTATCCCTATAGAAGAAAACAAAGTGAAACCTCAAAATGAAACCGGTTACTGCCAACAAACGGTTTAACCTAGAAGAACGAAATTTGGTGAGCCAAGTGGGATTGATGTACTGATCATTACCTGAAAGTTTCATCAAGATTGGGTGAAAAAGTGTTTGCTGAGATTTCAGGCAACTCGTAGTTTTTTGGAAGCTTGGCAGGCCCTTTCCATGAAAGTGATTCTCGCCAGTCTCTGCTTAAGGCTACATCAACAGCAAACAAACCATAGAGATAGAACTTTAAACTGCTTTATTGTGTCAAGTTTCAAAGAGCTAGCACAAACCGTGTTTGATTCAGAGTTCCAAATACATGTATCCCTATAGGAGAAAACAGAGTGAAACCTCAAAATGAAACCGGTTACTGCCAACGAACGGTTTAACATAGAAGAACGAAATTTGGCGAGCCAAGTGGGATTGGTGTACTGATCATTACCTGAAAGTTTCATCAAGATTGGGTGAAAAAGTGTGTGCTGAGATTTCAGGCAACTCGTAGTTTTTTGGAAGCTTGGCAGGCCCTTTCCATGAAAGTGATTCTCGCCAGTCTCTGCTTAGGGCTACATCAACAGCAAACAAACCATAGAGATAGAACTTGAAACTGCTTTATTGTGTCAAGTTTCAAAGAGCTAGCACAAACCGTGTTTGATTTAGAGTTCCAAACACATGTATCCCTATAGGAGAAAACAGAGTGAAACCTCAAAATGAAACCGGTTACTGCCAAGGAACGGTTTAACCTAGAAGAACGAAATTTGGCGAGCCAAGTGGGATTGGTGTACTGATCACTACCTGAAAGTTTCATCAAGATTGGGTGAAAAAGTGTGTGCTGAGATTTCAGGCAACTCGTAGTTTTTTGGAAGCTTGGCAGGCCCTTTCCATGAAAGTGATTCTCGCCAGTCTCTGCTTAGGGCTACATCAACAGCAAACAAACCATAGAGATAGAACTTGAAACTGCTTTATTGTGTCAAGTTTCAAAGAGCTAGCACAAACCGTGTATGATTTAGACTTCCAAATACATGTGTCCCTATAGGAGAAAACAGAGTGAAACCTCAAAATGAAACCGGTTACTGCCAACGAACGGTTTAACCTAGAACAACGAAATTTGGCAAGCCAAGTGGGATTCGTGTACTGATCATTACCTGAAAGTTTCATGAAGATTGGGTGAAAAAGTGTTTGCTGAGATTTCAGGCAACACGTAGTTTTTTGGAAGCTTGGCAGGCCCTTTCCATGAAAGTGATTCTCGCCAGTCTCTGCTTAGGGCTACATCAACTGCAAACAAACCATAGAGATAGAACTTTAAACTGCTTTATTGTGTCAAGTTTCAAAGAGCTAGCACAAACCGTGTTTGATTTAGAGTTCCAAATACATGTATCCCTATAGGAGAAAACAGAGTGAAACCTCAAAATGAAACCAGTTGCTGCCAACGAACGGTTTAACCTAGAAGAACGAAATTTGGCGAGCCAAGTGGGATTGGTGTACTGATCATTACCTGAAAGTTTCATCAAGATTGGGTGAAAAAGTGTGTGCTGAGATTTCAGGAAACTCGTAGTTTTTTGGAAGCTTGGCAGGCCCTTTCCAAGAAAGTGATTCTCGCCAGTGTCTGCTTAGGGCTACATCAACAGCAAACAAACCATAGAGATAGAACTTGAAACTTCTTTATTGGGTCAAGTTTCAAAGAGCTAGCACAAACCTTGTTTGATTTAGAGTTCCAAATACATGTATCCCTATAGGAGAAAACAGAGTGAAACCTCTAAATGAAACCGATTACTGCCAACGAACGGTTTAACCTAGAAGAACGAAATTTGGCAAGCCAAGTGGGATTGGTGTACTGATCATTAACTGAAAGTTTCATCAAGATTGGGTGAAAAAGTGTGTGCTGAGATTTCAGGCAACTCGTAGTTTTTTGGAAGCTTGGCAGGCCCTTTCCATGAAAGTGATTCTCGCCAGTCTCTGCTTAGGGCTACATCAACAGCAAACAATCCATAGAGATAGAACTTGAAAATGCTTTATTGTGTCAAGTTTCAAAGAGCTAGTACAAACCGTGTTTGATTTAGAGTTCCAAATACATGTATCCCTATAGGAGAAAACAGAGTGAAATCTCAAAATGAAACCGGTTACTGCCAACGAACGGTTTAACCTAGAAGAACGAAATTTGGCGAGCCAAGTGGGATTGGTGTACTGATCATTACCTGAAAGTTTCATCAAGATTGGGTGAAAAAGTGTGTGCTGAGATTTCAGGCAACTCGTAGTTTTTTGGAAGCTTGGCAGGAACTTTCCATGAAAGTGATTCTCGCCAGTCTCTGCTTAGGGCTACATCAACAGCAAACAAACCATAGAGATAGAACTTGAAACTGCTTTATTGTGTCAAGTTTCAAAGAGCTAGCACAAACCGTGTTTGATTTAGAGTTCCAAATACATGTATCCCTATAGGAGAAAACAGAGTGAAACCTCAAAATGAAACCGGTTACTGCCAACGAACGGTTTAACCTAGAACAACGAAATTTGGCGAGCCAAGTGGGATTCGTGTACTGATCATTACCTGAAAGTTTCATCAAGATTGGGTGAAAAAGTGTTTGCTGAGATTTCAGGCAACTCGTAGTTTTTTGGAAGCTTGGCAGGCCCTTTCCATGAAAGTGATTCTTGCCAGTCTCTGTTTAGGGCTACATCAACAGCAAACAAACCATAGAGATAGAACTTGAAACTGCTTTATTGTGTCAAGTTTCAAAGAGCTAGCACAAACCGTGTTTGATTTAGAGTTCCAAATACATGTATCCCTATAGGAGAAAACAGAGTGAAACCTCAAAATGTAACCGGTTACTGCCAACGAACGGTTTAACCTAGAAGAACGAAATTTGGCGAGCCAAGTGGGATTGCTGTACTGATCACTACCTGAAAGTTTCATCAAGATTGGGTGAAAAAGTGTGTGCTGAGATTTCAGGCAACTCGTAGTTTTTTGGAAGCTTGGCAGGCCCTTTCCATGAAAGTGATTCTCGCCAGTCTCTGCTTAGGGCTACATCAACAGCAAACAAACCATAGAGACAGAACTTGAAACTGCTTTATTGTGTCAAGTTTCAAAGAGCTAGCACAAACCGTGTTTGATTTAGACTTCCAAATACATGTGTCCCTATAGGAGAAAACAGAGTGAAACCTCAAAATGAAACCGGTTACTGCCAACGAACGGTTTAACCTAGAACAACGAAATTTCGCAAGCCAAGTGGGATTCGTGTACTGATCATTACCTGAAAGTTTCATCAAGATTGGGTGAAAAAGTGTTTGCTGAGATTTCAGGCAACTCGTAGTTTTTTGGAAGCATGGCAAGCCCTTTCCATGAAAGTGATTCTCGCCAGTGTCTGCTTAGGGCTACATCAACAGCAAACAAACCATAGAGATAGAACTTGAAACTGCTTTATTGTGTCAAGTTTCAAAGAGCTAGCACAAACCGTGTTTGATTTAGAGTTCCAAATACATGTATTCCTATAGGAGAAAACAGAGTGAAAGCTCAAAATGAAACCGGTTACTGCCAACGAACGGTTTAACCCTAGAAGAACGAAATTTGGCAAGCCAAGTGGGATTGGTGTACTGATCATTACCTGAAAGTTTCATCAAGATTGGGTGAAAAAGTGTTTGCTGAGATTTCAGGCAACTCGTAGTTTTTTGGAAGCTTGGCAGGCCCTTTCCATGAAAGTGATTCTCGCCAGTCTCTGCTTAGGGCTACATCAACAGCAAACAAACCATAGAGATAGAATTTGAAACTGCTTTATTGTGTCAAGTTTCAAAGAGCTAGCACAAACCGTGTTTGATTTAGAGTTCCAAATACATGTATCCCTATAGGAGAAAACAAAGTGAAACCTCAAAATGAAACCGGTTACTGCCAACGAACGGTTTAACCTAGAAGAACGAAATTTGGTGAGCCAAGTGGGATTGATGTACTGATCATTACCTGAAAGTTTCATCAAGATTGGGTGAAAAAGTTTTGCTGAGATTTCAGGCAACTCGTAGTTTTTTGGAAGCTTGGCAGGCCCTTTCCATGAAAGTGATTCTCGCCAGTCTCTGCTTAGGGCTACATCAACAGCAAACAAACCATAGAGACAGAACTTGAAACTG